>NC_056437.1:33816950-34116950 GCF_018296145.1 Oncorhynchus tshawytscha | reverse complement strand
TGTGGCACTCACAGATAATATCTTTGCAGTTTTGGAAACCTTAGAGTGTTTTCTTTCCAAAGCTGCCAATTATATGCATAGTCGAGCATCTTTTCGTGACAAAATATTGCGCTTAAAACGGGCACGTTTTTTTATCCATAAATTAAAAGAGCGCCCCCTATATCCAAGAAGTTAACACCCGCCCGCTTAATCCAGAAGCCAGCCGCACCAATGTGTCGGAGGAAACACCGCTCAACTGACTACTGCTGTCAGCCTGCAGGTGCCCGGCCCGCCACAAGGAGTCGCTAGAGCACAACGAGTCAAGTAAAGCCCCCCCCGACCAAACCATCCCCTATCCCGGACGACACTGGGCCAATTGTGTGCCGCCCTATGGGACTCCCGGTCATGGCCGGTTATGACACAGCCTGGGATCGAACCCCTGCGATGCAGTGCCTTAGACCGCTGAGCCACTCGGGAGGCCCAGCGCATGGTGTTTTAATGATGTGCCCGGTCAGAACAGCTCGTCTATCTGGGGGATAATGTTCTTAAAGAGGTGGTCTTGTACAGTTTTTAACTACACTTCAAGTCGCTTATTATCTTTTCTATTTAAGAGAAAAGACTGTTGTTTGAGATGTTAGTCTGTTAGGCACACACAGTGCTTAGCTGCTGCTCAGGTTAGTGTTAAGACAGAGAGAAGGAGCTCTTTGCTTTACCTCCCCAGTGGCCAGCTCCAAGTCTCCCAGCTCTGTGGGTTTTTCACCATGGAGCCATTTAGGTTTGTCCCAGATGAGCCACCATAGAGGGCTGTTTTTCCCCCAGGGAACCTCCATCCACCAGGGTGGCGATACCTTTCATCTTGTCACACACTTTGCATCATTTCCAATCATAATATCCCACTGCCCCAGTGGGTCATAGAAGTGAGATTACTTTTCTGTTCTCCTAACAACTGGTCCAGGAATGGCTGAGTTTGTTCACTCCTAATTGAATGCAGCCTGACTGTCATAGGTGTCAACTTATCCTAGATCAGTGCAAATATTGTAGACAAGGCAGTCCGAGTGTTGTTTACCATCTCCTGTGCTCTGTGATAGTTAGGTAAGAGTGTTTATTCAGTCTTCCACTTGTGTTGAATACAAATAAACTATTTTCTCAGATGACCTGGGTAAACCTGTTAGAGTAGTAGGCCATGCCATGCTGTCGTCACGCTGACCGTGCTGCAATTTAAAGTCACACTCTCCCAGTCACTATAATTATCTAACATCTTACGCAAAGCAGGCTGCCTCAGACTGCAAAGTCACGCTTTCACTCTATGGGGACTTCCTCTTTTTCGTCTCACTGTCAGACAAGATGCTACAGCTGCAAACGTGTGGCACAGCATTTAGCCTATTGCTCGCACACACTTTCAAATGTGGTTGTGCTGCGGTCCTGTAAGTAGAGAAAAGTCAACATGTCGGCCACTGCTGTCACTAAGTTGCCTCAGCCAGGTCAGTCAGACCAATAGTAAACCCTCAGAGGAAGTGTGTGTTGCAGTGTGTTGCGTAGTGCAATTCTCAGGTCATTGATACCCACTAATCATCAGACAACTCTCAGCTCTAGAAGTCCTCCCAACTGCTGTTGCTATGTTCTCTATTTAGCCTGTCCCTCCTCAGCTCCCCCCCTGTTACGCCTGAGTGGCGTCACCTAGGACTCTCATTGGACGCCTGTGTTGCCATTCGTCTGTGTTCGTATCCCAAAACCCAAACCTCAGCTCGTTTGAAATGCTTCCATCACCTCTCTCCAGCTTTTTCACACGCTAATGCACAGTGCACCCCCCCTCTCTCTCATTCTATCTCGGCTTTGCTTCTCTCACTCTCCCACACCCTCTTTTTCTGTCTGTGTTAGTGGTTGATTTTATGTGACCTCCCACTTGAAGAATGTATACAGTAGATTCCAGCAGCTCTGGGTTGCTTTGTGTTGTCTGTCAGTTCCAGACATGAGACAGGGAGAGAGTGTGTTCCAGGACCTGTTTTGGTCTGTAAACCTGGTCTGGATTACCCGCAGGCACCTCTACTCTGCTCCTGGAATGTGTTTGAGAGAGTGAGAGCAATGCTGCACTGTCTGTTGAGGCAGGGCAGGGGGAAGCAACGGAAGCCATTTGAAAGGGAGGGAGAGTGAGAGAGTGAGGGAAGGAGAGGAAGGGAGAGAACCTCCTCGTTGTCATGGCAGCAGGGAGATGCACCCCGGGATGGGTAACGCGTGTTTCCAAGGGGAAGGAGGATGCCTGTTCTCTATTGGTCAGCTTCAAAGAGACTTGTTTATGTTTTGTTGATCCAGGACCTAATTGGTCGCATTTTCAAAGAGCTCAGAAACTCCCTTTTAAGACACGTCAACTCCTAGCCCATGTTCAATAATATTTATACAAATTGCTTGATATGTTGCTAGATTTTGCTTGATAATTCCGCTTGATCTCAGCATATCCTTTTGAACATAGTGTTCAATAAATTGACTAAATGACACATGAAGGCGTTGACATTCAGTTTATTCTGGCTTCTGTTATATTTATAGCAGATTGATGTAACAGCTCGTCTGACTGGCAATGAGTTAATGCAATGCAGTGTGTTATGCATTGGAGCATATGCCTGTGTCCCTTTCTGCGTAGCGTGTGTTAGAAGCTAGGCGACATGGACAGATATCCATATTGCGATAAATTGACCCAGCGATACATTATTTTGCCGGGAGTTGCTAGAGCTGGGTGAGTTGCTAGAGCTGGGTGAGTTGCTAGAGCTGGGTGAGTTGCTAGAGCTGGGTGAGCTGCTAGAGCTGGGTGAGTTGCTATAGCTGGGTGAGTTTCTGGAGCTGGGTGAGTTGCTAGAGCTGGGTGAGTTGCTGGAGCTGGGTGAGTTTCTGGAGCTGGGTGAGCTGCTAGAGCTGGGTGAGTTGCTGGAGCTGGGTGAGTTTCTGGAGCTGGGTGAGTTGCTAGACCTGGGTGAGCTGCTAGAGCTGGGTGAGTTTCTGGAGCTGGGTGAGTTTCTGGAGCTGGGTGAGCTGCTAGAGCTGGGTGAGCTGCTAGAGCTGGGTGAGCTGCTAGAGCTGGGTGAGTTGCTAGAGCTGGGTGAGTTGCTAGAGCTGGGTGAGCTGCTAGAGCTGGGTGAGTTGCTAGAGCTGGGTGAGCTGCTAGAGCTGGGTGAGTCGCTAGAGCTGGGTGAGCTGCTAGAGCTGGGTGAGTTGCTAGAGCTGGGTGAGTCGCTAGAGCTGGGTGAGTTGCTAGAGCTAGGTGAGCTGCTAGAGCTGGATGAGTTGCTAGAGCTGGGTGAGTCGCTAGAGCTGGGTGAGTCGCTAGAGCTGGGTGAGTCGCTAGAGCTGGGTGAGTCGCTAGAGCTGGGTGAGCTGCTAGAGCTGGATGAGTTGCTAGAGCTGGGTGAGTTGGTAGAGCTGGGTGATATGGGAAAAAAAGACATATCGTGATAAATGTTGGTATTTTGCTCAATAACAATAAATAGGCCTACACCGATATATACTGTATATATACTTTTTGAATGGACAATTACTTTGCATTAGTCATATGAACAAAAATATATAGCGGCAAGACAACTGAGATGATAGTTTGTGATTAAAACATGAAGCTATTTCATCTAACATATCCAGGGGATGTATGATTGATATTTTGATGTCCTACCTGTCAAAATAGGATCCAGAATGATCAGATATATTTTTGTCTCTTCAGAGAATTTGCCGTCATCTTTGTGCTTGTTGGACTATAGGCTACATTACTCACCACCCGAGGAAGTGGGTATTCACAACACTTAGCTAGATTGCTAACTCTAAATATGATATTGTTGCTAGATAGATTAATAAATTAGCCTACATTGCCATCAGTAAATGTAGGCTAATGTCCCAGAAAAACGTTCCATTGCTAGGCTAGTTGATGTAGGCTAATGTCCCAGAAAAACGTTCCATTGCTAAGCTAGTTGATGTAGGCTCATTCACTGCAGATGGAGAACCATACTGCAGCCTAGTCCAGTTGTAAAGTGGTGCCATGAAGTCAATATTAAGAGGTGAGAAATAAATGATATACTCACAGAAAGCTGTGACTTTCTTCTCTGTAACGAGAACAACAGTAGTTGCTTTGAAAACTGCCTTTTTCCTCGCATTGCATTTTGAACAAAGGTCACATGCTTGTTCTCAGAATGCATCCCTCTTCTGGCTGCACAGTGGGGTACGGGAGTGAGAGTGGCTCGCTCACACATCAGCAAACAGCGAAACAGGGACATGCAGATACTTTCATAGCATGAATCAACATAATGCATAGACTTACTGTTGACCAAATAATGGTTTTAGAATAATCTACAGGAACGTTGTGTAGCAAAATGAAAGAAAGTTCTTCAGTAAAAGGAAGGCAATGTCAGTGTTGGTAATTTTCGGTTTATTGTCCCAGTTTTAGCACGTGTGTTATGCCTGGGTCGTACAGTCCTCTGCTTGCTCTCCACCTCCTCCCCCCTCTCTTTCTCTTGCTCTTACTCTCTCCCCCTCCTCTCTCCCTCTTAGATGGAGGTAGGGAGGTGAGGGAGACTCCTTCTGTCCTGTGCTGTGGAGGGCGGAAGCAGGGGAGCAGCACTGCGTTAAGTAGGACAGTGCAGGATAAAGACACACACACACTGCCTCCAGTCTGGGGCTAAAGCGCTACATTTATACCCTCATCCCAACACGCATGTGCAGATACAGACACACACATATACACACACTCACAGGCAGATAAACACATGTTTACATAGATAACACAATACCAAACACACATGTTTACATAGATAACACAATACCAAACACGCATGTTCACATATATAACACAATACCAAACATGCATGTTTACATAGATAACACAATACCAAACACACATGTTCAAATATATAACATAATACCAAACACACATGTTTACATATATAACATAATACCAAACACACATGTTTACATATATAACATAATACCAAACACACATGTTTACATATATAACATAATACCAAACACACATGTTTACATATATAACATAATACCAAACACACATGTTTACATATTTAAACATGTTTACATATATAACATAATACCAAACACACATGTTTACATATATAACATAATACCAAACACACATGTTTACATATATAACATAATACCAAACACACATGTTTACATATATAACATAATACCAAACACACATGTTTACATATATAACATAATACCAAACACACATGTTTACATATATAACATAATACCAAACACACATGTTTACATATATAACATAATACCAAACACACATGTTTACATATATAACACAATACCAAACACACATGTTTACATATATAACATAATACCAAACACACATGTTTACATATATAACATTACAAACACATGTTTACATATATAACATAATACAAACACACATGTTTACATAGATAACATAATACCAAACACACATGTTTACATATATAACACAATACCAAACACACATGTTTACATAGATAACACAATACCAAACACACATGTTTACATATATAACACAATACCAAACACACATGTTTACATATATAACACAATACCAAACACACATGTTTACATATATAACACAATACCAAACACACATGTTTACATATATAAAACACACATGTTTACATATATAACAAATACCAAACACACATGTTTACATAGACAACACAATACCAAACACACATGTTTACATATATAACACACAAACACACATGTTTACATATATAACACAATGTTTACAGAGACAACACAATACCAAACACACATGTTTACATAGACAACACAATGCCAAACACACATGTTTACATATATAACACAATACCAAACACACATGTTTACATAGACAACACAATACCAAACACACATGTTTACAGAGACAACACAATGTTTACCAAACACACATGTTTACATATATAACACAATACCAAACACACATGTTTACATATATAACACAATACCAAACACACATGTTTACATATATAACACAAAACACACATACCAAACACACATGTTTACATATATAACACAATACCAAACACACATGTTTACATATATAACACAATACCAAACACACATGTTTACATATATAACACAATACCAAACACACATGTTTACATATATAACACAATACCAAACACACATGTTTACATATATAACACAATACCAAACACACATGTTTACATATATAACATAATACCAAACACACATGTTTACATAGACAACACAATGCCAAACACACATGTTTACATATATAACACAATACCAAACACACATGTTTACATATATAACACAATACCAAACACACATGTTTACAGAGACAACACAATACCAAACACACATGTTTACATAGACAACACAATGCCAAACACACATGTTTACATATATAACACAATACCAAACACACATGTTTACATAGACAACACAATGCCAAACACACATGTTTACATAGACAACACAATACCAAACACACATGTTTACATAGACAACACAATACCAAACACACATGTTTACATATATAACACAATACCAAACACACATGTTTACATATATAACACAATACCAAACACACATGTTTACATATATAACACAATACCAAACACACATGTTTACATATATAACACAATACCAAACACACATGTTTACATATATAACACAATACCAAACACACATGTTTACATATATAACACAATACAAACACACATGTTTACATATATAACACAATACCAAACACACATGTTTACATATATAACACAATACCAAACACACATGTTTACATATATAACACAATACCAAACACACATGTTTACATATATAACACAATACCAAACACACATGTTTACATATATAACACAATACCAAACACACATGTTTACATATATAACACAATACCAAACACACATGTTTACATATATAACACAATACCAAACACACATGTTTACATATATAACACAATACCAAACACACATGTTTACATATATAACACAATACCAAACACACATGTTTACAAACACACATGTTTATATAACACAATACCAAACACACATGTTTACATATATAACACAATACCAAACACACATGTTTACATATATAACACAATACCAAACACACATGTTTACATATATAACATAATACCAAACACACATGTTTACATATATAACACAATACCAAACACACATGTTTACATATATAACACAATACCAAACACACATGTTTACATATATAACACAATACCAAACACACATGTTTACATATATAACACAATACCAAACACACATGTTTACATATATAACACAATACCAAACACACATGTTTACATATATAACACAATACCAAACACACATGTTTACATATATAACAATACCAAACACACATGTTTACATATATAACACAATACCAAACACAATGTTTACACAAACACACATGTTTACATATATAACACAATACCAAACACACATGTTTACATATATAACACAATACCAAACACACATTACATATATAACACAATACCAAACACACATGTTTACATATATAACACAATACCAAACACACATGTTTACATAGACAATATAACACAATACCAAACACACATGTTTACATATATAACACAATACCAAACACACATGTTTACATATATAACACAATACCAAACACATGTTTACATATATAACACAATACCAAACACACATGTTTACATAGACAACACAATACCAAACACACATGTTTACAGAGACAACACAATACCAAACACACATGTTTACATAGACAACACAATACCAAACACACATGTTTACATATATAACACAATACCAAACACACATGTTTACATATATAACATAATACCAAACACACATGTTTACATATATAACATAATACCAAACACACATGTTTACATATATAACACAATACCAAACACACATGTTTACATATATAACACAATACCAAACACACATGTTTACATATATAACACAATACCAAACACACATGTTTACATAGACAACACAATACCAAACACACATGTTTACATATATAACACAATACCAAACACACATGTTTACATATATAACATAATACCAAACACACATGTTTACATATATAACACAATACCAAACACACATGTTTACATATATAACACAATACCAAACACACATGTTTACACAGACAACACAATGCCAAACACACATGTTTACAGAGACAACACAATGCCAAACACACATGTTTACACAGACAACACAATGCCAAACACACATGTTTACAGAGACAACACAATGCCAAACACACATGTTTACATAGACAACACAATGCCAAACACACATGTTTACACAGACAACACAATGCCAAACACACATGTTTACAGAGACAACACAATGCCAAACACACATATTTACATAGACAACACAATGCCAAACACACATGTTTACACAGACAACACAATGCCAAACACACATGTTTACACAGACAACACAATGCCAAACACACATATTTACAGAGACAACACAATGCCAAACACACATATTTACATAGACAACACAATACCAAACACACATGTTTACACAGATAACACAATGCCAAACACACATGTTTACATAGACAACACAATGCCAAACACACATGTTCACAGCACGTTAGGATTTAGATTAATATCACTTTATTGGTCAATTAGGTCCAACCAAAATTTGACTTCCGCTTTTAACCCAACCCCTCTGAAAGACACACATACATACACATACATATGCCATTTTTTATCAACACTCACACTCAACACTCACACTCATCAACGCATCCCGTGCTTGCACCCAAGTAGTCTCTATAGCTACAGGAATTCCTGTGAGACCAGCAGTGTTGGACCATGTAACCAGGTGACAGGTAGGGAGACAGATCTGTGGATGGATCATGTTGCCTCCCATCAGAACAGAGAGAGGCTACACCATTCATGTATCTTCTACCTCCTATTCTCTCCATCTCCTTCCCTCCTCTCCTCTGCCTGCTCCTAGCCCCACCAGGCTCCCCTCCCATTCCATCCCTCTCTCCTCTTCTCACTCTGAGGAAGTCGTCAAAGTTCATCTGTCAGGCCCCCCACCCTCCCTTTGTTCTCAGTGTGTGTGTGTGTATGTTTCCTCTGAATTAGCTTTAGTCCAGGCAGTGGTCAGTAAATTTATGTTGCTTCTTCCAAGCAAATCCTTACTCATTAACCCCCCTCCCTCCCTGGCTATGGAACACAAGGAACTGGTGACAAAAATTAACTGAGGATTTGCGGAAGCTCTGATGTACAGTTCCTTTTCCTTTGCCCTGGGAGTGCTGTGTGTGTGTGTGCGTGCGCGCGCGTCCGAAATGGAGACAGAAAGTGTGTGTGTATGTGTTTGTTTTGGGGTGTGTATGTTTTGTGGTGCTTGTGAGCCAATGAGAGGTGTCTGAGAAGTGGCAGACGTGACCTGGCCATTCATTAAACAGCGCCGTCTGTCTGGGGACAATTCTAGTATAGACCATCCTCTATAAGACACAGACAACCACAACCCTTCTCTCCTCAATAGGGATACATACACACGACCTCATCTAGGCAGAGACCATAGAAAGACACAAAGACACCCCTGTATTTTTACTTTTGTATTTTTTATTAATTCACAAAAATTCAGAAGAGTGATTGATAAATGATTTTAGTCCGGAAGTATCATCTTTTTCCATGTATGCTCCAACACAAAGCAGTAGACCTGTCCCAGTCTTGTAATACTAGGGCAAATACAGCCGCTGTCTCCCTCATACTTCTAGCACCATTATTCAGTGCAGTTTGGGACTGTTTCTCTCTCCCTGATACATCTGGGGTGAATTGGATTTCTCTGGTTTCTAATTCTTCTGTAGTGTCTTTCTCTCGCTCTCTCTCGCTCCCTCCCTCTCTCCAGCTCTCTCCCTCCCTCTCTCTCCAGCTCTCTCCCTCCCTCTCTCTCTCCAGCTCTCTCCCTATCTCGCTCTCTGTAGCTCTCTCCCTCCCTCTCTTTCTGTAGCCCTCTCCCTCTCTCTTTCTCCAGCTCTTTCCCTCTCTCTTTCTCCAACTCTCTCCCTCTCTCTCTCCCTCCCTCTCTCCAGCTCTCTCCCTCCCTCTCTCTCTGTAGCTCTTTCCCTCTATCTCTTTCTCCAACTCTCTCTGTCTTTCTCCAGCTCTCTCCCTCCCTATCTCTCTCTCTGTAGCTCTCTCCCTCTCTCTCTTTCTCCAGCTCTCTCCCTATCTCTCTCTCTCTGTAGCTCTCTCCCTATCTCTCTCTCTGTAGCTCTCTCCCTATCTCTCTCTCTGTAGCTCTTTCCCTCTCTCTCTTTCTCCAACTCCCTCTCTCTTTCTCCAGCTCTCTCCCTCCCTATCTCTCTCTCTGTAGCTCTCTCCCTCTCTCTCTCTCTCTCTCTCTCTCTCTGTAGCTCCCTCCTTCCCTCACTTTCTCCAGCTCTCTCCCTATCGCTCTCTCTGTAGCTCTCTCCCTCCCTCTCTTTCTGTAGCCCTATCCTTCCCCCTCTCGCTCCAGCTCTCTCCCTCTCTCTTTCTCCAGCTCTTTCCCCCTCTCTCTTTCTCCAACTCTCTCTCTCTTTCTCCAACTCTCTCTCTCTTTCTCCAGCTCTCTCCCTCCCTCTCTCTCTCTCTCTGTAGCTCTCTCCCTCTCTCTCTCTCTGTAGCTCTCTCCCTCTCTCTCTCTCTGTAGCTCTCTCCCTCTCTCTCTCTCTGTAGCTCTCTCCCTCTCTCTCTCTCTGTAGCTCTCTCCCTCCCTCTCTTTCTCCAGCCCTCTCCCTCTTTATTTAGCTCTCTCATTGACAGCTCTAATCTGACGTATCTTTATTTGTGGCAGAAAGTAATATGGCTCGGCTGTGTGTGAATGTGTGGGTCTGTAGAGATGGTTTAGTGTGCTGCTTATGGTTATGTTCATGACTGAGGTGCATGTGTCTATTCTGTAGATGCCAATTGCTATGTCTGTGTGTACTGTGCATGTGAGGGTATTGTGCCAGTCATGCACACGTCTGTTTGTGTGCGCGTGTGTGCCAGTATGGGACGGCTGGTAGCCTAGTGGTTAGAGCATTGGGCCAGTAACTGAAAGGTTGCTGGATCGAATCCCTGCGCTGACAAGGTAAATATTTGTTGTTCTGCCCCTGAACAAGGCAGTTAACCCACTGTTCCCTTGTAGGCTGTCATTGTAAATAAGAACTTGTTCTTAACTGACTTGCCTAGTAAAATAAAAATCTTCCCTGTGTCACGCCCTGGTCTTAGTATTTTGTGTTTATATATGTATTTGGTCAGGCCAGGGTGTGACATGGGTTTATTTTGTGTTGTGTTTTCGTATTGAGGTTTTAGTAGGCATTGGGATTGTGGCTGAGTAGGGGTGTCTAGCATAGTCTATGGCTGCCTGAGGCGGTTCTCAATCAGAGTCAGGTGATTCTCGTTGTCTCTGATTGGGAACCATATTTAGGTAGCCTGGGTTTCACTGTGTGTTTGTGGGTGATTGTTCCTGTCTTTGTGTTTGCACCAGATAGGGCTGTTTCGGTTTTCATTATTTCATTTCGTTAGTTTTGTAGTTTCTGTATGTTTTCCTTCATTAAAATATATCATGAATCATCATCACGCTGCATTTTGGTCCGATCCTTGTTCTACCTCTTGTCAGAGGAGGAGATAGAAGAGAGCCGTTACAGAATCACCCACCACACACGGACCAAGCAGTGTGGTGACAGGCAGCGACAGCAGAAGCAGCGAAAGGAGGAATGGACATGGGAAGATGTTTTGGATGGCAAAGGTTGTTACACTTGGGAGGAGATACTGGCTGGAAGAGATCGCCTCCCATGGGAACAGGTGGAGGCACTTAGGAGAGCAGAGGCAGCCGGAGATAGGAGCCGACGATACGAGGGAACACGGTTGGCAAGGAAACCCGAAAGTCAGCCCCAAAAATTTCTTGGGGGGGCTCAGGGAGAGTGCGGCAGAGTCAGGGTTCAGACCTGAGCCAACTCCCCTGTTTATCGTGAGGAGCAGCGATCGAAGGACTTCTGGACTTGGGAGGAAATATTGGACGGAAAAGGACCCTGGGCACAGCCTGGTGAATATCGACGCCCCAAAGAAGAACTGGAGGTGGCGAAAGCGGAGAGGCGCTGGTATGAGGAGGCAGCACGGCGACGCGGATGGAAGCCCGAGAGTCAGCCCCAAAAATGTATTGGGGGTGCTCACAGGAAGTATGGCTACGCCAGGTAAGAGACCTGCGCTAACTTCCTGTGCTTACTGAGGGGCTAAAGAGTCCGGGCAGGCACCGTGTTATGCTGTGGAGCGCACGTCTCCAGTGCGGGTGCATAGCCCGGTGCGGTACATACCAGCTCTTCGTATTGGCCGGGCTAGAGTGGGCATCGAGCCAGGTAAGGTTGGGCAGGCTCGGTGCTCAAGAGCTCCAGTGCGCCTGCACGGTCCGGTCTATCCAGTGCCACCTCCACACACCAGTCCTCCGGTGGCAGCTCCCCGCACCAGGCTTCCTGTGCATGTCCTCTACCCAGTGCCAGCACCACGCACCAGGCCTTCAGTGCGCCTCGCCTGTTCAGCGCTGCCAGAGCCTTTCTCCTCTCCAGCGCTGCCGGAGTCTCCCGCCTGTCTAGCGCTATCAGAGCCTTTCTCCTCTCTAGCGCTGCCGGAGCCTCCCGCCTGTTCAGCGCAGCCAGAGCCTTCCTCCTCTCTAGCGCTGCCGGAGCCTCCCGCCTGTTCAGCGCAGCCAGAGCTTTTCTCCTCTACAGCGCTGCCGGAGCCTCCCGCCTGTTCAGCGCAGCCAGAGCCTTCCTCCTCTACAGCGCTGCCGGAGCCTCCCGCCTGTTCAGCGCAGCCAGAGCCTTCCTCCTCTACAGCGCTGTTGGAGTCTCCTGCCTGTTCAGCGCAGCCAGAGCTGCCAGCCTGCATGGAGCAGCCTGAGCTGCCAATCTGTATGGAGCAGCCAGAGCTGCCAGTCTGCATGGAGCAGCCAGAGCTGCCAGTCTGCATGGAGCAGCCAGAGCTGCCAGTCTGCATGGAGCAGCCAGAGCGGCCAGTCTGCATGGAGCAGCCGGAGAAGCCAGTCTGCATGGAGCAGCCGGAGATGTCAGTCTGCATGGAGCAGCCGGAGATGCCAGTCTGCATGGAGCAGCCAGAGCTGCCAGTCTGCATGGAGCAGCCGGAGCTGCCAGTCTGCATGGAGCAGCCGGAGATGCCAGTCTGCATGGAGCAGCCAGAGCTGCCTGTCTGCATGGAGCAACCAGATCCGCCAGTCAGCCAGGATCCACCAGTCAGCCAGGATCTTCCAGATCCGCCAGTCAGCCAGGATCCGCCAGTCAGCCATGATCTTCCAGATCCGCCAGTCAGCCAGGATCTGCCAGAGCCTACTACCTGCCTGAGTTTCCTCTCAGTACTGGGCTTCCCCTCAGTGCTGAGCTTCCCCTCAGTGCTGAGCTGCTGAGCTTCCCCTCTATGCTGAGCTTCCCCTCTATGCTGAGCTACCCCTCAGTCCCGAGCTACCCCTCAGTCCCGAGCTTCAGTCCCCTCAGTCCCGAGCTTCCCCTCAGTCCCGAGCTTCCCCTCAGTCCCGAGCTTCTACCTCAGTCCCGAGCTGCCCCTCAGTCCAGTGGGGTCCTTGGTGAGGGTTATTAGGCCTATGTCGGCGGCGAGGGTCGCCAATCAAAGGACGCGTTACAGGGGGACTAAGACTTGGTTGGAGTGGGGTCCACGTCCCGAGCCGGAGCCGCCACCGTGGACAGACGCCCACCCGGACCCTCCCCTATGGGTTTTAGTGTGCGGCCGGGAGTCCGCACCTTGGGGGTTCTGTCACGCCCTGGTCTTAGTATTTTGTATTTATATATTTATTTGGTCAGGCCAGGGTGTGACATGGGTTTATTTTGTGTTGTGTTTTCGTATTGAGGTTTTAGTAGGCATTGGGATTGTGGCTGAGTAGGGGTGTCTAGCATAGTCTATGGCTGCCTGAGGCGGTTCTCAATCAGAGTCAGGTGATTCTCGTTGTCTCTGATTGGGAACCATATTTAGGTAGCCTGGGTTTCACTGTGTGTTTGTGGGTGATTGTTCCTGTCTTTGTGTTTGCACCAGATAGGGCTGTTTCGGTTTTCATTATTTCATTTCGTTAGTTTTGTAGTTTCTGTATGTATAGGTTTTCCTTCATTAAAATATATCATGAATCATCATCACGCTGCATTTTGGTCCGATCCTTGTTCTACCTCTTGTCAGAGGAGGAGATAGAAGAGAGCCGTTACACCATGGCTGGCAGTGGTCAGGTGGTCTGACAGTAGTTGGAGATGACATCACTCTGGAAGCATCTCCTTAGCTCTGCCCCACCCCCCTACAAACACACACACACACTCTGTGTTTCCTCTTGACTGACCTCGTGCATCCTGCCCTCCCCTTCTCCCCATATCTCTCTCCATCCTTCTCTCTCCCTCTCTCTGGTAATGTTAGCAACTCTCGTCATCAGAGCTTGTGCATTAGGCAGCACTGTGCCAGGCAGAATCTCCCAGAGCGAGCTAGTGCGTGTGTGTCAGACTTTGTGTGTGACTGTCTTCCCCTGTGGGATTATACAGTTAATCGTATCTTTGATTATGAGTTGTGTGTCGGACAAGATGATTAGAGGTGTGTGTTGGGCCCCAGCCCATGCTAGAGCCACTTGTTGTCAGGAAGTGTGCAGCAGCTAAAGGGAAGTCCCGTTTTTATTGAACTGCTGACCAAACATCTGAGGAATGTGGCATCTCTCTCTCTCTCTCTCTCTCTCTCTCTCTCTCTCTCTCTCTCTCTCCTCTGACTTCCATTTCATTTTCTGTTTAACCTCAAGTTTGATGGTGTGTGAGAAATCTATATGTACAGTGCTTTAGGAAAGTATTTGTCAAAGTGGAATTAGGTTTTTTGAAATGTTTACAAATTAATAAAAAATGAAAATCTGAAATGTCTTGAGTCAATAAGTATTTAACCCCTTTGTTAATGCAAGTCTAAATAAGTTCAGGAGTAAAAATGTGCTTAACAAGTCACATAATAAGTTGCACGGACTCATTCTGTGTGCAATAATAGTGTTTAACATGATTTTTGAAGACTACCTCATCTCTGTACCCCACACATACAATTATCTGTAAGATCCCTTAGTCGAGCAGTGAATTTCAAACGCAGATTCAACCATAAAGACCAGGGAGGTTTTCCAATGCCTCGCAAAAAGGGGCATCTATTGGTAGATGGGTAACAAAATTCAAACGCAGACTATGAATGTCCCTTTGAGCAGGGTGAAGTTATTAATTACACTTTGGATGGTGTATCAACCCAGTCACTACAAAGATCCAAGCGCCCTTCCTAACTCAGTTGCCTGAGAGGAAGGAACCGCTCCTGGATTTCACCATGAGGCCAATGGTGACTTTAAAACAGTTATACAGAGTTTGATGGCTGTGATAGGAGAAAAATGATGATGGATCAACAACATTGTAGTTACTCCACAATACTAACCTAAATGACAGAGTGAAAATGAAGCCTGTACAGAATAAAAACATCCCAAAACATTCATCCTGTTTGCAACAAGGCACTAAAGTAATACTGCCAAAGGCCTGTGGTGATCCGCTGGGCTGGTATATTTATGTGGTGATGATGATGATATGATGCATATTCTTCCACAAAGTGGAAGCAGTGGTAATGGTCAGCCTGATAATATCAATACCACCAGGTCTTTCCCCTCCTCCCCCTCCTCCCCTGGCTCTGCCTCCAGGCTGCCCTTTGCCACCTAATTTTGATGGCATGCCTATGCCAAACAACACAAGGTAAATTCACCACCTGGTCTTTAAAGTGCACCATGGCTGGTGTCCAAAACCACAAAGGATTATCTTATTGTATCCTGTCTTCCTGAGCTAAAGGCCAATCAGGATTTGCATCAAAGAGAGAGGAAGAGTAGCAGGAAGAGAGCAACTCTGTTTGGGTGTGTTTACTGAAAGGGGGCTTATGTAAATGTTTTAATGAGATGACATTATACGTGCATGCTCTCTCAGTACTGGGCAGTGTTCCAGCAGCAGCCTAGTAGAGTATCTTCTCCATGTTTCCTTGCCTTTACGATACGTGTTCAGATCAGTGAAAGGATACAAGGAAGTAAAGCCGTCCAAGAATATTGGAACATTATTAAAACCTGTACTTCAATGGCTGCCCACTCTACCCCCCCCTACATACCTTCACATAGCCCAATCCCACCCTGCCTGTCGCAGTTCAGACACACCTGATATGTTTATCAGTCAGTGTGTGTAATGCTATGGGGCTGTGGTGTGTGTAATGCTATGGGGCTGTGGTGTGTGTAATGCTATGGGGCTGTGGTGTGTGTAATGCTATGGGGCTGTGGTGTGTGTAATGCTATGGGGCTGTGGTGTGTGTAATGCTATGGGGCTGTGGTGTGTGTAATGCTATGGGGCTGTGGTGTGTGTAATGCTATGGGGCTGTGGTGTGTGTAATGCTATGGGGCTGTGGTGTGTGTAATGCTATGGGGCTGTGGTGTGTGTAATGCTATGGGGCTGTGGTGTGTGTAATGCTATGAGGCTGTGGTGTGTGTAATGCTATGGGGCTGTGGTGTGTGTAATGCTATGGGGCTGTGGTGTGTGTAATGCTGTGAGGCTGTGGTGTGTGTAATGCTATGGGGCTGTGGTGTGTGTAATGCTATGGGGCTGTGGTGTGTGTAATGCTATGGGGCTGTGGTGTGTGTAATGCTATGAGGCTGTGGTGTGTGTAATGCTATGGGGCTGTGGTGTGTGTAATGCTATGGGGCTGTGGTGTGTGTAATGCTATGGGGCTGTGGTGTGTGTAATGCTATGGGGCTGTGGTGTGTGTAATGCTATGGGGCTGTGGTGTGTGTAATGCTATGGGGCTGTGGTGTGTGTAATGCTATGGGGCTGTGGTGTGTGTAATGCTATGGGGCTGTGGTGTGTGTTTGCGTGCATGGAGGACACGGGGATGTTTGCAGAAGAATGGAGAGCTTACAGTTTGTTTGGAGCTGACAGCGTGTGTGCGCTGGCCGTGACAGTCACAATGGGCCCATGGTGGCACGCCACACGGCCGAGGCAACAGCAGTCACGTCAGCCCAATGTGATTGTGCTGCACTTTTCAGCCAACTCGTGTCACTGGGGCTAGCGACAAATCCCCTGCCCCTTTGTGTGTGTGTGTGTGTGTGTGTGTGCACGCATCGGTTGGTCATGTGTCTCTGTTGTATTTGTTGTTTTTATAATTCCGGGCAAGGTGGCTACTAAGGGTTAAAAGCAAACACCAGTTTTTTACCTGTGACATTTATTCTTTGCACAATGGAGAAAAACATCAGCTGGTAAGAAACGCCTCGATAAGCACTTAAGAATTGGATCAATACTCACTGTTTAATGTACTCTCCGTGTGATGATATGTAAGACAGGAAACATTGATTATATATCCATCTGGGAACCTTCTCATCCTACACTTCACATTTTTGTATTTAAAAAAAATCCAAATCCATATTACCCTCTTTCAATGGTAGTTCACTGAATTGACCAGTAAGTTTTTCTGATAGAGGGTGAAAAGGATCATTGCCCAGACAGTCTGTGTTGATGTGATGTGGCTGCTGTTCTGCCTACTGGGCCACAGCTGGCAGCCCTCCATCCCTTTAGCTCCCTCAGCCGGGCAACACATAACACACACACACACACACACACACACACACACACACACACACACACATATATATAAACATATATAAACACACACACACCACTAAAATGTTTTAAAACGTAAATAAGCGTTCCTTATTGGATTTCACTCTGTGTCAAAATGTTCTCTCCTACCAGTTTTATAGATCACAGTCTGTGGCTGGCTCTGAGTGTGTGTGTGTAGAAGTCCACTGGTGTGGGTGATGAGAAGTGTGTGTTTTTGTGTCCTTAAAGGGGGGTGTGAGTAAATGAGGATTTTGTGGTTTCTCTATTTACTCCTATGATGCTGCTCTCTGCAGACAGCCTGTGTGTTTAGTCTGCACAGCTCACACAGGCAAACAGTAGTACTGGTATTGTTTTGCATACTGAGAGAGATGACACCGACCCAAAGCACAGCAACTATGCTCTATCTCTCTCTCTCTCTCTCTCTCTCTCTCTGTCCCTCCTCTTAGACACCTCACCTGGTAGTCTAGACCTGCTCTCTCCCTCTTGTGGCTGCAGCGCCATGGTAACAGAAGGGGCGGAGCACATGCCTGATTTAGTCTCCAGCCCCTCCCCCCACTCTCTATGTCACACCCTCACAGGTGGTTGCCTGAGCTGTCACAGCCCTGAAGGCTTGCCCTGCATGTGTGTAGTGGTGCCTGGAGAAGCGGTTATACTCTAATTTTGCCCAACATTTCTCAAAACGCCCCACCCGGTGAAGAGAAGGCGCCCTGTGTGAAAGATTATAGAAACAGTGACATACAGTCTGAATGACCTAAAATCATAAATCCCATATTGGTCTTTCACAGTCAGACCAACCCAAGCTGCACTGTGCAAGTAAGTTAATAGTAGTCCTACTATTGAAATAGAAAAATTAGGAAATAATTCACAGGTTTCCGCTCTGTCACACCTTTTTCATAAAAAACCAACAACAGTAGATGTTCTAAGTCCACAACAATGTTTAAACCACATCAGGAGACCACTTTTGAGGTCCTGGAGAATATCTTTTTTGTGTAGTTACCCTTTAATTCAAGTTCCCTAGCACTGTTGTTCGGGTTAGCAGTGTTTCTGTAGCACATGAGATGGAGTTGCAAAACACATGGCCACTGGATTGATGCAAATAATCATGATATCACTCTATCAGGCAGGCATAGGCTACATTTGTAGCTATAGATATTTCCATCTCTGTCCATGAAACCGCTCACAGGTGCAGTGCGGATTTTAGAACAGTGTTTTCCTGCTAATTTCATTAGGTCTATTGTGTGCACATTGCTACCCTAAAAATGTAAAGAAATAATAGTTTATCAGCATTTTAAGCTAAACATTCTGATCTGATCCATCAGCTTCATAAGTGTTATCGGACTCGCATGAGTTTGTCATCAACCAGAAACCAGAAACAGGGTATGCTGTCATCTGACTTTTCAAAGTTTTTCATAACATCATTGCTCAAAATGACGGCGCCTAAGTGGACACGACTTTTCATTGTGAAAGAGGCTGTATCTATGTTGGTTGGGATGCGGATTTGGACACATCCTTGCACTTTGAAAAGCGATGATGTCGAGGTGAGTGAAATAAGTAAACAGTAGATATATGTTTGCTGTTGTCGATGTTTGATGCTGTGAAACTTGGGGGATATCTCTCAGAATAGCAAGTCATGTCATGGTTGGTACAGGCGAGCACATCAGCGGTGGAGCTCGAATGATTGCTCTCTGTCTCATGGAAATAGTTGCAGTGTTTATCTATATACTCAGCTAACTACTTAGGTTGTTTTGTCTTGTTTCTACCTATGTCATTCATATAGAAACAGCCCAAGCTGCTTGCTAGTCATACTCTATACATTGCCTCGTTTTCCTATTATTTGACAGCTTAGCTGCCGTGTTCAGGTGGTAGATGCCCGCACAGTGGAGGTCATATGAGGAGTTGGATATCTGTTTACATAGCTAGCTAACACGTTGCTTGTTTTGTTCTGTTTCTACCGATGCATTTCATTTGGACACTGTCCCAGCTTTGTAACTAATCAGCTAACATTGGCGAACTCTGCATTTAGTCTGTCAGGAGAGAGAGAGAGAGATATGTAACTGTATCACACAATTTATCATGGAATCCCTTTATTAGGAAGAGAGAGACAGTGTGAGAGAGAGATTATGTTCCTGACCACAATTGTATCCTATTTGTTGTTCCTCTGTTCCTCTAGGTTCCTCTCTCCGTGAAAGTGAGGGAAGTGATGTGGAGAGTCAGGGCTCAGCGGCAAAAGGCAGGGAGGAAGAGGAGTTAGAGATGATTGGAGGGATCGAGATGGAGGGAGGAGTGGAGCGAGAGGAGAGTGGAGGGAGAGAGGAAGAGGAGAGTGAAGAAGGGGGAGAGTGGAGGGAGAGTAGAGGAGGAGGGAGAGTATGAAGCAGAGAGAGAGGAGGAAGAGGGAGAGTGGAGGAGGAGGGAGAGTATGAAGCAGAGAGAGAGGAGGAAGAGGGAGAGTAGAGGAGGAGGGAGAGTATGAAGCAGAGAGAGGAGGAAGAGGAGAGTAGAGGAGGAGGGAGAGTATGAAGCAGAGAGAGAGGAGGAAGAGGGAGAGTGGAGGGAGAGTAGAGGAGGAGGGAGAGTATGAAGCAGAGAGAGAGGAGGAGGAGGGAGAGTATGAAGCAGAGAGAGAGGAGGAAGAGGGAGAGTAGAGGAGGAGGGAGAGTATGAAGCAGAGAAAGGAGGAAGAGGGAGAGTAGAGGAGGAGGGAGAGTATGAAGCATATAGAGAGGAGGAAGAGGGAGAGTAGAGGAGGAGGGAGAGTATGAAGCAGAGAGAGGAGGAAGAGGGAGAGTAGAGGAGGAGGGAGAGTATGAAGCAGAGAGAGAGGAGGAAGAGGGAGAGTGGAGGGAGAGTAGAGGAGGAGGGAGAGTATGAAGCAGAGAGAGAGGAGGAGGAGGGAGAGTATGAAACAGAGAGAGAGGAGGAAGAGGGAGAGTAGAGGAGGGAGAGTATGAAGCAGAGAGAGAGGAGGGAGAGTAGAGGAGGAGGGAGAGTATGAAGCAGAGAGAGAGGAGGAAGAGGGAGAGTAGAGGAGGAGGGAGAGTATGAAGCAGAGAGAGAGGAGGAAGAGGGAGAGTAGAGGAGGAGGGAGAGTATGAAGCAGAGAGAGGAGGAAGAGGGAGAGTAGAGGAGGAGGGAGAGTATGAAGCAGAGAGAGAGGAGGGAGAGTGGAGGGAGAGTAGAGGAGGAGGAGGGAGAGTATGAAGCAGAGAGAGAGGAGGAGGAGGGAGAGTATGAAGCAGAGAGAGAGAGGAGGAAGAGGGAGAGTGGAGGAGGAGGGAGAGTATGAAGCAGAGAGAGAGGAGGAAGAGGGAGAGTGGAGGAGGAGGGAGAGTATGAAGCAGAGAGAGGAGGAAGAGGGAGAGTAGAGGAGGAGGGAGAGTATGAAGCAGAGAGAGAGGAAGAGGGAGAGAGGAGGGGGAGAGTATGAAGCAGAGAGAGAGGAGGAGGAGGGAGAGTATGAAGCAGAGAGAGAGGAGGAGAGGGAGAGTATGAAGCAGAGAGAGAGGAGGAAGAGGGAGAGTAGAGGAAGGGAGAGAAGCAGAGAGGAGGAGGAGGAGGGAGAGTATGAAGCAGAGAGAGAGGAGGAAGAGGGAGAGTATGAAGCAGAGAGAGAGGAGTAAAAGGGAGAGTAGAGGAGGAGGGAGAGTATGAAGCAGAGAGAGAGGAGGAAGAGGGAGAGTAGAGGAGGAGGGAGAGTATGAAGCAGAGAGAGAGGAGGAAGAGGGAGAACACACCTGAGTGTGTCTGACCCAAGTCCCACCATTCACCCTTGTACCACACAGCCTGGGCCTAAAGTGACAGTGGCAGGGTGTTGGAGTTGTTTTAAAAGTGGTAGGAATTTACAGTATATCTGTTCCAGAGCTTGTAATGGATTACAACAAGAAAATGGGCGGGGTTGACCATCTTGATTAACTGAGGCGCTATTACAATGTTGCACGCAGCGGCAAAAAATGGTGGAAGTATGGGTTTTGGGGGATGCTCAACATTGCCATCATAAATTCTACATTGTCTGGGGGACTCAGAAGCCGCGGGTGCTGTTCCCAAAAGACATTAAAAATGCAGCATGTGCATTCACTTTGTGATATGGCTACAGTGGCAGGAAGAGGGGAGACAAGAGTGTGGCACCAGGGTGTGTGGACCAAGTTGTAACTCAGGTGTAGTTTGAAGGGCGCAAGAGAGCGTGTGTGGTGTGCATTCGGAGTGGACGCAGGGCAAAGTGTGGGAGATGTGTAGAAACCTCCTTTGGGTGTTCTACATGTTCTGTGCCACTTGCAGGATGGGGCCGTGCCTCCAGAAGTTGTAGGCTGAATGCAAACACTTAAGCGACAGTGTGAAATACAGTATGAATTCGTCCTACAAATCTTTTATTGTCTCTGAACAGTTGTTGTTTTGTATCTTCTTTATCTGTGTCTTTATCTGTTGCATTCAATGAATTGTTGTCGAAGTAGGTTACTATTTCCACATTTTGTGTCAGGCCTGGTCTGTACCAAATCTTATTAGAGAGGTTACTGTAATAGGTCTGGGTGTAGCTGGTGCAGAGGAGTCAGGCGCAGGACAACAGAGATGACTAATACACGTACATTTACTCAAGACTTTCAAATACAAGTCGATAATACCGAGCCCACAACACGGACCGTAAATACAACAAACAAGCACACACAAAAACCATGGGGAAAACAGAGGGTTAAATAATGAACATGTAATTGGGGAATTGAAACCAGGTGTGTAAAACAAAGACAAAACAAATGGAAATGAAAAGTGGATCGGCGATGGCTAGAAGGCCGGTGACGTCGAACGCCGCCCGATCAAGGAGAGGGACCGACTTCGGCGGAAGTCGTGACAGTTACCTACATTTTGAAACAGTCTCTGAATAGTTGTTTGTATTTTTACATTGTTACAGAAGTAAGATTCGTTGTCAAACAAATAGCCTACTTTGTGTGGGTTTTGAAATACTTTCTGAATATTGTCCTCATGTTACCTTTTGGATAATTATATTTATTTATATGTAAAATAAATAAATATATTATACTTGGTACATTTTGAGTGGGTAATTTAGTCAAATTTACTACAATTTAAATACTATAGTTTTTGTTCTGTTAATTGTGTATTTACACAATTGAAGACAATATGAGTGTTATTCCTATTGACATGAATGTGGTGTCATATTAAAGAAGAGGTTGTGCTCTTTAAAACTAAGCTAACTTGTGATTGTCATTTGTTCTGTTTATTTGAAATATGTGACAAAATGAGCTTTATCTTGAAATGTTTCAGTAATTTACAGCATCATTCTATAATTCAATTAGGGTCTAAAGTGTTAATTGATACGGCGTATACCTTCACTACACTACTTTGGTACGCACAGTGGGGAATAAGAAGCGACTATATGTAATTCCCACTAAAAAACAAGTGACTATACAGTAGTGCAGAGTGATTGGTGCTTTTTGAGGTCAATTACATTTCGGGTTTAGATTTTCTTTTTGTACATTAAATGCACAATGCATTATGTGGGTTAAATGCTGTAACAACACAGAATAAAACAATGAATACAAGCCCAATGATAGTAGTGGCTGCCATTACTTCAAAACACTTATTAACCATCATTTATTCACATTATTTGACTTTATTAAAATATTTCAGTTACTGTGTATATTACATTTGACTTATTTCATTCCATGTCATCCTTTCATCTCTATAGAGATGCAGCCTATGTTGTCTGACAAAATCACTATTTTAGTATGAAACAACTGTTCTATCCCTCTTAATCGCGCTGTCAGACGTAAAATAAACACATCCCGGACAAGTCAGCATGCAATGGATTATGGTCATTGTAGTTAATTACCATGTTTTCTGCTATAAACTATGTGGAAAATTGTCCTGTTGGAAACTACAACTCCCTATTACATCGCACAGTAACTTGATCGCACTTGATCTGATTTATCACTACAGAAACTGTGCATTGAGCTCACACAAGAAAAAAAAACAGACAATTAGTTCAATTAATTAGTTGTTAAAAAATGAACAATAACCAACTTGTCGGTTAATGCGCAACCCTAATATACAGCGTATACCCTCCACTACACCACTGTGAGTGAGTGTGTGTATGTGTGCGTGTGATATCTTCTCTCCTAGATAATAAAGGAGAGGTGTGAGGCCTCCTCGCTCGCTCAATTGTTGGCTCCCTGCCCCACCTTGCCTCCAGACACACACACATCACAGGAGGCCCGAGAGGATCAGCGCTCTACTTCTGGGCAGGCATGACACACCTTACTAACAGAGCCTGTTTCCCACTCACAGCCAATGGGTGGCAATATTTATTACTCTTGTATTACCTAGCAGTCACTCTCCTGGCTGTCAGGGCTCTTTTATATTAGCTGACTCTGATTTGGCAGTCACTCTCCTGGCTGTCAGGGCTCTTTTATATTAGCTGACTCTGATTTGGCAGTCACTCTCCTGGCTGTTAGGGCTCTGTTATATTAGCTGACTCTGATCTGGCAGTCACTCTCCTGGCTGTCAGGGCTCTTTTATATTAGCTGACTCTGATTTGGCAGTCACTCTCCTGGCTGTCAGGGCTCTGTTATATTAGCTGACTCTCTCTATGGCACTCAGTCTTCTCTTTGGCACCCAGTCTCAATGGCACCCAGTCTTCTCTCTATGGCATCCAGTCTTCTCTGTATGTCATTCAGTCTTCTCTCTGTGGCCCCCAGTCTCTCAATGGCACCCAGTCTTCTCTCTATGGCATCCAGTCTTCTCTGTATGTCATTCAGTCTTCTCTCTGTGGCCCCCAGTCTCTCAATGGCACCCAGTCTCTCTATGGCATCCAGTCTTCTCTCTATGGCATCCAGTCTTCTCTTTGGCACCCAGTCTCAATGGCACCCAGTCTTCTCTCTATGCCACCCAGTCTTCTCTCTATGGCACCCAGTCCCTCTCTATGGCACCCAATCTCTCTCTAGGGCACACAGTCACTCTCTATGGCACCCCTTTTCTCTCTATGGCAACCAGTCTTCTCTCTATGGCACCCAGTCTCTCTATGGCATCCAGTCTTCTCTCTATGGCACCCAGTCTCTCTCTATGCCACCCAGTCTCTCTCTATGGCACACAGTCTCTCTCTATGCCACCCAGTCTTCTCTCTATGGCATCCAGTCTTCTCTGTATGTCATTCAGTCTTCTCTCTGTGGCCCCCAGTCTCTCTATGGCATCCATTCTTCTCTCTATGGCACCCAGTCTTCTCTCTATGGCATCCAGTCTTCTCTGTATGGCACCCAGTCTCTCTCTATGCCACACAGTCTCTCTCTATGGAACCCAGTCTCTTTCTATGGTACCCAGTCTTTCCTATGACACCCAGTCTCTCTCTATGGCACCCAGTCTCTCTCTATGGCATCCAGTCTTTTCTATGGCACACAGTCTCTCTCTATGGCTCACAGTGTCTCTCTATCACTCACAGTCTCTCTCTATGGCACTCAGTCTCTCTCTGGCACACATTCTCTCTCTATGGCACCCAGTCTTCTCTCTATGGCATCCAGTCTTCTCTGTATGTCATTCAGTCTTCTCTATGTGGCCCCCAGTCTCTCTGTATGGCACCCAGTCTTATCTCTATGGCATCCAGTCTCTCTCTATGGCATCCAGTCTCTCTCTATGGTACACAGTCTCTCTCTATGGCACCCAGTCTTCTCTCTATGGCATCCAGTCTTCTCTGTATATCATTCAGTCTTCGTTCTGTGGCCCCCAGTCTCTCTATGGCATCCAGTCTGCTCTATGGCACCCAGTCTTCTCTTTGGCACCCAGTCTCTCTATGGCACCCAGTCTTCTCTCTATGGTATCCAGTCTTCTCTCTATGGCACACAGTCTCTCTCTATGGCACACAGTCTCTCTCTATGGCACCCAGTCTTCTCTTTGGCACACAGTCTCTCTCTATGGAACCCAGTCTCTCTCTATGGTACCCAGTCTTTCCTCTGACACCCAGTCTCTCTCTATGGCACCCAGTCTCTCTCTATGGCTCACAGTCTCTCTCTATCACTCACAGTCTCTCTCTATGGCACACAGTCTCTCTCTGACACACATTCTCTCTATGGCACACAGTCTCTCACTATGGGGCAGTCTTTTGAAGATAGATCTCACAAGACATATTTAACTCATGTAAATCCACCCCTAGTCAGTCTGCTCTGGGGGCATGGAGAGACCCTCTCTCTATGACCTTCTAGTCAGTCTGCCCTGGGGGCAGGGAGAGACCTTCCCACCGTGACCTTCTAGTCAATCAGGCCCCAGGGCAGGAAGAGACAGGCTGCTCTGTGGGAACCTAACAGCAGCTTAAATGTCTGAGAAGAGAAAAAGAGGAGTGATTCTGCTTCATAGACAGACAGCGGTGAGGAAATGTGTTTGTCTGTGCTGATGTTTTTACTACTGTGTCTGTAGTGATGGGTTTACTACTTTTACTACGTCTGAGCCTGGAGCTGTTCCTACAGACATTAAAGAGTAGAGCAGCTCTGTTAACATGCCCTAAACATAGGGAATGACTTCTCTGATGCTACAGCCATCTAGCCTGGCGACTCAAACAAAATACTTTCACTGCTCTGTCATTCACCACATGTTTTAGTCTGACACTGCCATCATTGAAGTTGTTTGTGGTGATGAGGGGTGTTGCACAAAACAATCATCTCCAATCAATCAGAGTGTCAAAGCTAATGATGAATTTACTCACGTGTGTTCTGGTTCTGGCTCAACCCATTGGTTTCTGGTCCAATCAGATGGCCATGAATGTGTTCGCATTCAGTGAAGGGCCAGGTACTCAGATCCAGACTCATTGCGGAAAAGAAACTTAACGTCCTTGGGCGTGGCCTAGTCATCAGCCATCAGGAATATGTTCAGCTCCTTTTGTTACTATCCCACTCTTTTATTCATCGTATGAACAAAACAGTTCATACAAGGGGATAAGTTATGGTGACTGTTTTCATTGGTCAATTTTTTTCAATAACTATCACAGCTGATATGATATGGCAACACCTCTCTTGGTATTGATTGATTTCATTGATTTGACCATTTAAAAAAAAGTACATTCAGTACTTACATACATTTAGAAAACGATCAAGGATAATACAATCAAATCACTGACTTATTTCTGTTGTGTAGTCTATCCTTGTTAGTGCATGTCAGGTACACAAATACTCTCTGTAGTGTAAATGTTTATATACAGCCGAGGTATTATCCTCTCGTAGGAGACATGCTGTCTCCTCTCTCCTCCAGCCTCGTGCCACTTAGCTCCTCAGACCCTCTCATGATCATAATATATTATTAGTCTGATCCCCTTACTTCTTTCTCTCCTTTTTTCTTTCTCCTTCTTTGTTTTAATCCTCTGCAGCAGCAACTCTGCCAGGGATAGAGGGAGTGAGAGAGAGAGTGCGAGCGGTAGAGAGAGGGAGAGATATTTGCTTAACCAAATCCTCTAAAAAGGCACCCCCTTCTTTGATCCTCTCCCAAATTTACTGCGTCCGCTTTCATTTGGTCATCTGTCAGTTGGCTGTGCTGCATAGAATGAGAGGAAGCAGACACAGAGAAACAGAGACAATAGTCCATGTCTTACTCCTCTCTCTCTCTCTCGCGTGCTATTTTTCCCTGTCACTTTTACTCTCTTACTCCCTCTCGTTTCTTTCCCTTACTCCCTCTCGTTTCTTTCCCTTACTCCCTCTATCTCTCTCACGTCCTCATCCCAGTTGAAGTCATGCTGGCACTGGCAGGTGTCTCTTTCAACGTCAGAGATTTGGATGGCACGTCTGTAACTCTGTATGTGTAGGTTAGTGTTCTCAAGAGCTCACGTCTTTGATGGCATGCCAGTGTGAGCCAGGGTTCGCCCTCTTTGTTGGTCACTTGGAGTGCCAACAACAAATCCAAAATCAACACACTACGGTACAGACAGCATTCTTCTGTAGTATGAGAATAATACTGTAAAGTGGTTCAGTTCTATGTTCCACCAGTGAAACAACTTGATTTGTTTTGTGATGATGTCATGTTATGTCTCCATTATATCAGTGACGTCATTTCCCTAACCCCTCCTCCTATTGTATTCCAGCCAGGAGAAGGGTCATGTTAGAGCTTTCCATGGCTCAAAGATGTCATTGTAATCTCCCACAAAAGGGAGAGCTCCTTTTTAATCTTCCTCATCTTCATTCTCTCTCTCCGCTCCTCTACCCCTCCATTAGCAGGGAAATTGAGTGTTTTGCCCTTTCTCGCTCTCTCTCTCTTCTCGTCCTCCCTCTCCTCCTGCTCTGTTGTGTCATCCATTCAACAGTTCACACACATTCGCTCCTAGAATGGTCCATCCGAGTTAAAATGACACACTCTGTTCTCTCTCTGTCTTTCTCTCCCTCTACAGTGAACACCTGTCGTGCTCGTTCCCCTTCTTCCTCCACGGGGAGAGTAACGTGTGCACCAGCGTGGAGATCAACCAGCACCAGCCTGTCTACCACCTGAGTGACGAGCACCTCACCCTGGCCCAGCAGGCCTCCAGCCCCTTCCAAGGTGGGTGGAGTGGAGTGTACACACATGTGGACACATACACATGCAGATGCACACAGGCGCACGCATGCAGGCATGCAGACTCACACACACACATGTTTTTTTTTAACTTTCCGTGTGGGGACCAAACAGTTGATTCCCATTCAAAATCCTATTTTCCATAACCCCTAACCTTAACACCAAACCCCTAATCCTAACTCCTAAACGTAACCCCTAACCCTAATAGTGTTGCACGGTATACCAAAACATTGATACTTTTTTGATACTAGAACATGAAAAACGGTTCGGCCGTAGAATTTGGGTTACTTTCGGTACTTCTGTCAAATGTGTCTCACAGAACAACCCTGTCTATCAGCACAGCCAACCCCTCATTGCTAGCCTGTACTGGGAGTCTGGGCTGCATCATGTTAGCTCCCCAATCATGATGCACAGACGTTAACACACTTGAATAATGTGACACGGTATGTAGAAAGGTTGAAACTGTTCATTACTGTTCGCAAAACAATGTCCATACAGACTAGAACACTTGTAACGTAACGTCCAGCTTTGTAGGCTAACTTTCCTTGCTAGCTGACAGCTAAAGCTAACATTGTTTGTGAAAATATGCAAACCACAACGCAAAACATGCTAATTTCAAAGCTGATTGCCACCAAAAACTTTAATAATTAACTTATTCGGTCATCGTATCCTATTGAATATCCTATTGAATATGCTATTGTGGATAGGCCTAGGCTACATCTTGATTTGCCCAGTTTACTACTGAAATAAATGATTATGTAGTTATGTAGTTAGATTGGTAAAAACAAAGTCAAATTGATTGTATGATTGTATAATTGATTCATTAATCTGTAGATGGCTGTCTCAAAACAATTGCAAATGTAATGATGTTGAACTCAAAGATGCCCAATGATTGAACAGAGCAGTAGCTGAGTTTATCTCTCTGGATAAAGTGGCATTCAGTGACTTTGGCTAATATGCCTTCTTTATTTGCCGTGGTAGCGTTTTGGTATCGAGTATCGTGATGGTATCGAGTAATGTGATGCTAAACTGTGTATCGGTTTCTGGTATCATGACAACACTAAACCCTAATTGTAAGCCTTCTGGCAAAATGTCTCCAATTATTACTATCCTTGTGAGGACTTCTGGTCTCCACAAGGATAATAAAACCAAAACACACACACACACACACACACACACACACACACACACACACACACACTGCTCTGTTCTCTCTACTCTCTGTCGTGTATCTAATAGAAGACAAGGGTAATCCTCAGGTATTAAGAACAGGCCCCTCTTCTCTTCTCCTCTCCTCCGCTCCGCCTCGCTTCATCAAACAGCCTGACAGTAATGATGTGCCACCAGCAGCCCTCACACACCTCTCTCTGTCCCTCCCCCCTCTTTCCCCTTCTTCTGGCTTTTCCCTGTCCTTTTCCAACTCCTCCTCACGTACCCTTCCCAAATACCTCCACCTCTCCCCTGCCACCACCACCTCCCATTCTACTTCTCTTCTTGTTCTCCCTCCACCTTCCTCAACCTCTTCTCCCTCCCTCCTTCTAGCCCTCAGAGGGCTGTCCCCACTAGCTGAGCTCTGCTGCTATAGACATCTGTACAATTAGCGGGGCCCAACGCAGCAGCAAAGACGACGCCAGGCAGCGTGTAGAACACAGACACACAGAGAAGTGGGAGAGACTACAGCGCAACAAAAGAGATCCCAACAAAAGAAAGAGAGTGAGAGAGGCTCCCTCACTACAGAGGAGAAGGAGGGGGAGGGAAGCTTGAAGAAGCGATCATTACACCAGGCACAAGGGCTTTGCCTTAGGTTAGGGAACAAAATGCCACCTCCGCTCTTCTCTTCCTCTCAACTCCTCTCTCTCAGTTAGACTCTGAGTAATTCCTCAGCCCCCCTGCATCCCCTCTCCACCCACCTAATAATGGTGATCACTTTGTCCATTCTCTGATCTGACTGGAGCGCAGCGGCATTGCGGCACAGGGAAAACTAGTTGTGCAGAGCCTGTGGTTTAGCGGTAGGCCTAACGCTCCCAGCCAGTCACATATACTCAACTCCCCGCCGCAGACCAGGTTTACTCCCCGTAGCCACCCTTCCTACTGTTTTCCCACTTGCCTGTCTCCCCTTCTGTTTCCAGCTGTCTGAATAAAGTGTATAAATGAAATATTCTAATTTTCTTATATTAAAGCCTGCTGGTCTATATAATCAATGGCAGGTTATTGAACGTAATTCCAGTAATGGTAGAGAGGGATTGTTTTTTTGCATGGCAGGTCGATAGATAGATAGATAGATAGATAGATAGATAGATAGATAGATAGATAGATAGATAGATAGATAGATAGATAGATAGATAGATAGATAGATAGATAGATAGATAGATAGATAGATAGATAGATAGATAGATAGATAGATAGATAGATAGATAGATAGATAGATAGATAGATAGATAGATCTACACAGCACAGCATAGCACAATGGCAATTCTAGGTCTTGTGGCATATTTTGGTTAAACTATCCCCAATTCAATGGAATTGCAACCCTCTGCATGCACAGTGCATTCTTTCATCACATGTACAGTGCACTCTTCCATCACATGTACAGCTTATTCTCAAGATCTTGCACACTAATGAGATGCTATTGAGCCCACACTATTACACTGTCTGAGCCTAGGACTACATGTTTTCTGGTAAGTTTTGATTACAATACTGGGTGGGGTGAATATATTTTATATGACATACATGATTTTTTGTTAACTAGTAAATAGTAGCCTACAGCAAAGTGTTTTAAATAATTTCAAACTTTTTAATTTCTGCTAGTTAGTTTTTGCTACCATGTGGGTTTTTATCTTGCTTGAACCTGCTAACTGAGGAGTGTTAATTCACCTGTTTCCGTACATGTTTCCTTTTAAAACATGTATCTTACAAAGCAGTTGTTTAATCTAACTGCTTAACTATTTGTCTGTACATGGAATTGTATTTTTATTTATTTTACAATTTTGTTTCGAATCTTTACAGGAAAATGCCACGGGCACTATCTGATGTGTGTAGACATTTCACTACAGCTAATGTAGAAGGAAAAGCTGTGTACATTTGCAAATACTGTTCCAAATCAGATGTGAAGAATGCAACAGAGATGTAGGAATCATCTGGCCAAGTGCATAAAGTTCCCTCAGCGCTCACAACAAGCAACCTCTGACAAAAGTCCCTCTCCTTCTATTTGAGGTGAAAATGATTAATCAGACACCTTATCGATAGCAACAGCTCATGGTCCTCCTGGAATCAGAAGGTTTTTTGACTCAATGGAGGAACGTAGTCAGAGAAATACTGATGAATGTCTTGCTCGAGTTGTGTATGCAACTGGTTCACCTCTGATGCTCACAGGCCATGTGTATTGGAAGAGATTTGTGAATGTTCTTTGCCCAGCTGACACCCCTCCAACCAGACATGCTTTATCTACTCATTTGCTGGATGCAGAGTTCAAGTGAAGATCAAGCAAATCAAAGAGAAAGCAGACTGTATTGCAATCAACTCTGATGGTTGGTCGAATGTTCGTGGGAAAGGAATAATTAACTACATCATCGCCACCCCTCAACCAGTATTCTACAAGAGCACAGACACAAGGGACAACAGACACACCGGTCTCTACATTGCAGATGAGCTGAAGGCAGTCATCAATGACCTTGGACAACAGAAGTTATTTTCACTGGTGACAGACAATGCTGCAAACATGAAGGATGCTTGGTCTAAAGTGGAGTCCTACCCTCACATCACACCCATTGGCTGTGCTGCTCATGCATTGAATCTGCTCCTCAAGGACATCATGGCACTGAAAACAATGGAGACACTCTACAAGAGAGCCAAGGAAATGGTTAGGTATGTGTAGGTTTATCAAGTAACAGTAGCAATCTACCTCACCAAGCAAGGTCAGAAGAAATAGAGCTCCACATTGAAGCTGCCCAGCAACACCCGTTGGGGTGTTGTTGTCATCATGTGACAGTTCCCTGGAGGGGAAGGAGTCCCTTCAAGAAATGGCCATATCACAGTCTGCCGAATGGACAGCCCCATCAAGAGGATCCTCCTGGATGGTGTATTTTGGGAGAGAGTGGTAAGCAGCCTGAAACTCCTGAAACCTATAGCAGTAGCCATTGCACGGATTGAGGGAGACAATGCCATCCTGTCTGATGTTCAGACTCTGCTTGCAGATGTAAGAGAAGAAATCTGTACTGCCCTGCCCACTTCACTGTTGCTCCAAGCAGATGAAACTGCAGTTCTGAAATACATCAAAAAGCGTGAAGACTTCTGCCTGAAACCCATACACGCCGCAGCATACATGTTGGACCCCAAGTATGCTGTTAAGAGCATCCTGTCTGGTGCAGAGATCAACAAGGCCTATGGTGTCATCACTACCTTGTCTCGCCACCTTGGCCTGGATGAGGGCAAGGTTCTTGGCAGTCTGGCGAAGTACACTTCCAAGCATGTGCTTTGGGATGGAGATGCAATATGGTAGTCGTGCCAACATATCTCATCAGCCACCTGGCGGAAGGGACTTTGTGGATCTGAGGCTCTTTCCCCCGTTGCCTCCATCATCCTCCAAATCCCACCAACATCAGCCGCCTCAGAGCGCAACTGGTCCTTGTTTGGGAACACACACACCAAAGCATGCAACAGGCTGACCAAAAGAAGCGTTGACAAATTGTTGGCCATCCTGGCAAATTTGAGGCTTTTTGAGCTTGACAATGAGCCATCCTCAACAAGGTTGGAAAGTGACACTGAAGATGAGGCCTCAGAGTCTGATGTTCAAGAGGTGGACATTGAGGAGGTCCAGGGAGAAGACATGGAAGCCTGAGAGGAAGATAACCAAAGCGTTAGTTTCTAGACTATAATTTTACAGATATATATTGAAAACGTTTTTGGGAGATGCGATGTATCACTGGGGATCATTCAATATTCCCTTTCTTTTGTTGTTCAGTGAAATCATCTCATGTGAAGAGTCAACTCATTTAATTAAAGTTAAATTCGTAACAAATGTTTTTTTTAAATTATATTGGAAGGATTAAATAATTTGCGTTTTTATCTCCAAAGCCCCATATACTACCCACCACTGCGACCTCTATGCTCTCGTTGTCTTTACTAGGTAAAGCCCCGCCTTATCTCAGCTCACTGGTCTCCATAGCAACACCCACCCGTTGCACTCGCTCTAGCAGGTATATTGCACTGGTCATCCCCAAAGCCAACACTTCCTTTAGCCGCCTTTTCTGCCAGTGCTCTGCTGCCAATGACTGGAACAAATTGCAAAAATCTCTGAAGCTCTAGTCTTATATATCCCTCTCTAACTTCAAGCATCAGCTGTCAGAGCAGCTTACCGATCACTGTACCTGTACACAACCAATCTGTAAATAGCACACCCGACTACTTCATCCCCATATTATTACTTAACCTCTTGCTCTTTTGCACCCCAGTATCTCTACTTGCACATCATCATCTGCACATATATCACCTTTGTATTAAAGTTGTAATTATGTTTCGCCTCTATGGCCTATTTATTGCCTTACCTCCCTACTCTTCTACATTTGCACACACTGTACATAGATCTTTCTGTTTTTCTTTTCGTCCACAAGGTGTATTTTTATCAGTTTTTAAAATCTGATTCTACTGCTTGCATCAGTTACCTGATGTGGAATTTAGTTCCATGTAGTCATGACTCTATGTAGTACTGTGCACTCCCATAGTCTGTTCTTGACTTGGGGATTGTGAAGAGACCTTTAGTGGCATGTCTTCTGGGGTTTGCATGGCTGTGTGCTAGTAGTTAAAACAGACATCTCGATACATTCAGCATGTCAACACTTATTATAAAAACAAGTAGTGATGAAGTCAATCTTTCCTCCACTTTGAGCCATGAGAGATTTGCATGCATATTATTAATGTTAGCTCTCTTTGTACATTTAAGGGCCAACCATGCTGCCCTGATATGAGCCAATTGCAATTTTCAGAGGTCTCTCTTTGTGGCACCTGACCACATGACTGAACAGTAGTACAGGTGCGACAAAACTAGATCATGTAGGACCTGCCTTGTTGATAGTGTTGTTAAAAAAAGCAGAGCAGCGCTTTATTATGGACAGAATTCTCCCCATTTTAGCTATTGTTGTATCAACATGTTTTGGGTTAGTCCAAGCAGTTTAGTCACCTCAACTTGCTCAATTTCCAAATTATTTATTACAAGATTTAGTTGAGGTTTAGGGTTTAGTAAATTATTTGTCCCAAATACAAATGCTTTTAGTTTGATAAATTTAGATCTAACTTGCCACCCATTCTGAAGCTAACTGGAGCTCTTTGTTAAGTGTTGCAGTGATTTCACTCACTGTAGTAGCTGACATGTATAGTGTTAAGTCACCCTCATGCAGAGACACACTTGCTTTACTTATGTCATTAGTAAATATTGAAAAAAGTAAGGTGCTTAGACAGCTGCCTTGAGGAATTCCTGATTCTACCTGAATTATGTTGGAGAGGCTTCCATTAAAGAACACCCTCTGTGTTCTGTTAGACAACTTTTTATACACAATATAGCAGGGGGTGTAAAGCCATAACACATAAGTTGTTCCATCAGCAGACTACGATCGATAATGTGAAAAGCCACACTGAGGTCTAACAAAACAGCTCCCACAATCTTTTTATAATCAATTTCTCTCAGCCGATCATCAGTCATTTGTGTAAGTGCTGTGCTTGTTGAATGTCCTTCCCTTTAAGCGTGCTGAAAGTCTGTTGTCAATATGTTTCCAGTAAAATAGCCTTGTATCTGGTCAAACATTTTTTTTCAAAAAAGTTTACTTAGGGTTGGTATCAGGCTGATTGGTTGGCTATTTGAGCCAGTAAAGGCGGCTTTACTATTCTTGGGTAGCGGAATTACTTTGGCTTCTCTCCAGGCCTGAGGGCACACACTTTACAGTAGGCTTAGATTGAAGATATGGCAAATAGGAGTGGCGATATAATCCGCTATTATACTTAGTGATTTTCCATCCAAGTTGTCAGACCCCTGTGGCTTGTCAGACAACAATAATTGTTTTACTTCTTCCGCGCTCACTTTACGGAATTCAAAATTACAGTGCTTGTCTTTCATAATTGGATCAGTTATACTTGGATGTGTATGCTAGCTCAGGGTTAGGTCAAGTCTATCAGATAGTGGACCAGACCCTTAGCTACTGTACTGTACTGCCTCTGCTCTTTTACCAATATAGCAACCTGTCCATAGCATGTATGGGGACCTGAGGTGGCAGACTGAAAGACATGCTGCTCTATGTGTTTGATTCCATATTGCACAGGCAAATGGATCAATGGTTTAATGTGGAGTCAATTGTCCTCTGGTCATCAAAGATGTTTATCTTCAATTAAATACAGTGTTTAATGCACTTTGGTGGGACCACTGATGTGACCAGTACTGTATGTCAGAGCACTCCCCATCTTCCAATGGGTAATGTTGTGTGTTTGACATCAGTACAAACCAAAGGCTGAATTCCTAGGGTGTGTGCAAGTGTGTGTTCTAGCCACGAGTTGTGTCTGTTTTAGCAGATTGAGCGTAGCGGCAGATATGGGCTGATGTGTGCTAGTCTCCCTCCCTCTCTCCCCCACCACTCACCTCTGACAGGCTTGGTTTAGTGTGCGGTAGAGCGCTCCAGCCTCTTCAGGATATGACCTCATAAAACAGCGCAGAGTGAATGTAATGAACTCTCAGCCCATTTAACTGATCTGAGCATATTTGACATGTCTTCAGGGAGATGGAGACAGAGAGAGAAGGGGAGATGGGAGGGAGGGAGTGAGGGAAGGAGGTAGGGAGGGAGTGAGGGTGGGATAAAGGAAACATTTCCATAATTGTGTTGGATTTGATCTTTTTCCCCTGCGTTGCTAGATATTTTTTATTTAGTTCCAAATAGAAATGCGCACACAAAGAGAAAGGGTATGTAGTAATCATATCAACAGGAATTAAATTCAAACTCTCTCTGTGATGTGTAGTGCTTGTGTTTCTGCAATGCAAATGACCTTAGATTCTCCTCAATAGTCAATCCATTTCTGCTGAAGCAGTTGTTGGATGTTAGAATGAATGAAGTCCTGGAGTCATGGCTGTATTGTGTGATCTGGAGTGGACCCCATAGAACATCAGAGGTGTGTATGAGTCAGTTAGTCAGTCAGTCTGTCTGTTTCCTGTTGTATTCTCTGAGGAAACTGTATGTTCACTCAATTGTCTGGTGAGGTCACCATCCACTTGCTACTTACTATGTCCCCTCCACCCAATCTCAGTGTGGTGGGAAATTAATATAGATTGACCAGCCTTTTTATAAGGTCCTGACCTTGAGTGGCTTGTGTTTAGCTGGCCAGCACCCTGTGTTCTAGATGTTCTCTTCCTCTAATACGCTGTGTTCCCTGTGAGATTGCCTTCTCTTCCCCTCCTCCCTCACGCCCACCAGCCAGCCCCTGTTATGTGGCGAAGGAGGAGAGATGATGAATCCCTGTCTATCTGACTGTCTGTCTGTCTGTCTGTCTGTCTGTCTGTCTGTCTGTCTGTCTGTCTGTCTGTCTGTCTGTCTGTCTTACCCTTTCTCTTTCTCTCTCCATTTCTCTTTCTCCCCTTCTCCCTCTCTTCTGGAAACTCCATACTGTCCAGCCAGTGAGCCACTAGGCCAGATCAATACTCACAGGGACAGGGCCAAACATTACAACAGCGATTCTCAAGTGGTGGGTTGCGGGTGTCTGAGTAAAAAAATGATAATACTCCAGTCTGAACTTAAACTTCTAAACAACCAAGTAGAAAGTATTAAAAATGATGAAATAATTGAATCTCTGAACTATTTTTCTTCAATCCCCGTCTTTTCAATATAGAGCTTTTAGCCAGTGCTTTTAGAGCTTGTTAACATTCTTCATCAAGAATATGGTCGAAATTGAATTATTTGAAATTATTTCCATAGTTGCTTCAGTTAATATCAATATAGCATTCAAATTTGTTTTTAAAATGGCATTTTGGCTTCTTTTCTTTCCACAATGCGAATATTGGGTGGCAACTGAAAACGTGCTTTAATTTGGGACAAAACTAGTTGACAACCACTGCACTACAGTAATGAGCACAACTGGAAGTAATGATCCCCAAACATTCTCCGTTTATGCTTCCTTCTCTGTTAATTATTATCCTAAACTGTGAGGGGGTTGTCCACTCTTTGGTGTCTAGCCCGGATTACTGAAAAAGTACTTTGTGACAACTGCTACTGCAAAAAGGCTTTATTTACATGTGATTGATTGATACCTGGGGCAGCAGGTAGCCTAGTGGTTAGAGCATTGGATTAGTAACCGGAAGGTTGTAAGATCAAATCCCCGAGCTGACAAGGTCAAATTCTGTCATTCTGCCCCTGAACAAGGCAGTTAACCCACTGTTCCTAGGCTGTCATTGAAAATAAGAATTTGTTCTCAAATCAAATCAAATCAAATTTATTTATATAGCCCTTCGTACATCAGCTGATATCTCAAAGTGCTGTACAGAAACCCAGCCTAAAACCCCAAACAGCAAGCAATGCAGGTGTAGAAGCACGGTGGCTAGGAAAAACTCCCTAGAAAGGCCAAAACCTAGGAAGAAACCTAGAGAGGAACCAGGCTATGTGGGGTGGCCAGTCCTCTTCTGGCTGTGCCGGGTGGAGATTATAACAGAACATGGCCAAGATGTTCAAATGTTCATAAATGACCAGCATGGTCGAATAATAATAAGGCAGAACAGTTGAAACTGGAGCAGCAGCACAGTCAGGTGGAAGTTGAAACTGGAGCAGCAGCATGGCCAGGTGGACTGAGGACAGCAAGGAGTCATCATGTCAGGTAGTCCTGGGGCATGGTCCTAGGGCTCAGGTCCTCTGAGAGAGAGAAAGAAAGAGAGAAGGAGAGAATTAGAGAACGCACACTTAGATTCACACAGGACACCAAATAGGACAGGAGAAGTACTCCAGATATAACAAACTGACCCCAGCCCCCGACACAAACTACTGCAGCATAAATACTGGAGGCTGAGACAGGAGGGGTCAGGAGACACTGTGGCCCCATCCGAGGACACCCCGGACAGGGCCAAACAGGAAGGATATAACCCCACCCACTTTGCCAAAGCACAGCCCCCACACCACGAGAGGGATATCTTCAACCACCAACTTACCATCCTGAGACAAGGCTGAGTATAGCCCACAAAGATCTCCGCCACGGCACAACCCAAGGGGGGCGCCAACCCAGACAGGATGACCACAACAGTGAATCAACCCACTCAGGTGACGCACCCCCTCCAGGGACGGCATGAGAGAGCCCCAGCAAGCCAGTGACTCAGCCCCTGTAATAGGGTTAGAGGCAGAGAATCCCAGTGGAAAGAGGGGAACCGGCCAGGCAGAGACAGCAAGGGCGGTTCGTTGCTCCAGAGCCTTTCCGTTCACCTTCCCACTCCTGGGCCAGACTACACTCAATCATATGACCCACTGAAGAGATGAGTCTTCAGTAAAGACTTAAAGGTTGAGACCGAGTTTGCGTCTCTGACATGGGTAGGCAGACCGTTCCATAAAAATTGAGCTCTATAGGAGAAAGCCCTGCCTCCAGCTGTTTGCTTAGAAATTCTAGGGACAATTAGGAGGCCTGCGTCTTGTGACCGTAGCGTACGTGTAGGTATGTACGGCAGGACCAAATCAGAGAGATAGGTAGGAGCAAGCCCATGTAATGCTTTGTAGGTTAGCAGTAAAACCTTGAAATCAGCCCTTGCTTTGACAGGAAGCCAGTGTAGAGAGGCTAGCACTGGTGTAATATGATCAAATTTTTTGGTTCTAGTCAGGATTCTAGCAGTCGTATTTAGCACTAACTGAAGTTTATTTAGTGCTTTATCCGGGTAGCCGGAAAATAGAGCATTGCAGTAGTCTAACCTAGAAGTGACAAAAGCATGGATTAATTTTTCTGCATCATTTTTGGACAGAAAGTTTCTGATTTTTGCAATGTTACGTAGATGGAAAAAAAGCTGTCCTCGAAATGGTCTTGATATGTTCTTCAAAAGAGAGCTCAGGGTCCAGAGTAACGCCGAGGTCCTTCACAGTTTTATTTGAGACGACTGTACAACCATTAAGATTAATTGTCAGATTCAACAGAAGATCTCTTTGTTTCTTGGGACATAGAACAAGCATCTCTGTTTTGTCCGAGTTTAATAGTAGAGAGTTTGCAGCCATCCACTTCCTTATGTCTGAAACACATGCTTCTAGCGAGGGCAATTTTGGGGCTTCACCATGTTTCATTGAAATGTACAGCTGTGTGTCATCCGCATAGCAGTGAAAGTTTACATTATGTTTTCGAATAACATCCCCAAGAGGTAAAATATATAGTGAAAACAATAGTGGTCCTAAAACGGAACCTTGAGGAACACCGAAATTTACAGTTGATTTGTCAGAGGACAAACCATTCACAGAGACAAACTGATATCTTTCCGACAGATAAGATCTAAACCAGGCCAGAACATGTCCGTGTAGACCAATTTGGGTTTCCAATCTCTCCAAAAGAATGTGGTGATCGATGGTATCAAAAGCAGCACTAAGGTCTAGGAGCACGAGGACAGATGCAGAGCCTCGGTCCGATGCCATTAAAATGTCATTTACCACCTTCACAAGTGCCGTCTCAGTGCTATGATGGGGTCTAAAACCAGACTGAAGCATTTCGTATACATTGTTTGTCTTCAGGAAGGCAGTGAGTTGCTGAGCAACAGCCTTCTCTAAAATTTTTGAGAGGAATGGAAGATTCGATATAGGCCGATAGTTTTTTATATTTTCTGGGTCAAGGTTTGGCTTTTTCAAGAGAGGCTTTATTACTGCCACTTTTAGTGAAGTTAACTGACTTGCCTAGTTAAATAAAATACAGTGTAGGTTCCCTGTGAGACAGTGTAGGTGTCTGCTTGGTCAGAATGCTGTCGGCTCTATCACTCCCTATCCTGTTTATTCTCTACCTCATTGTCTGTGTGTGTTGTGAATCAGTACTTTATACAGCCCTGTTTATAGGCTCTGAGAGGCCTGGGCATGCCAGTGATGGGCTGCTGTATGTCTCTGGAAGTGCTTGGCCAGTTGTGCGCTGGTGGGGGAGAGAGAATTGTGTTGGGGAAAGGTCACATTATTAACACTGGATGGGCTGGGATGGAGGGGTGGAAGGAAAATGGATGAAAGGATGCGGGGGGTAATAAATCAGAGAGTGGTTGGGGGATGTATGCAGTAGGATGGGGGGATTTATTCTGATGTAACATTAGCATCTGAAGTGAGACTGACTGTGTGTGTGTGTGTGTCTCTCTCTCTCTCTCTCTTTCTCTCCCTCCCTCCAGTCATCCTGAGTCCGTTTGGTCTGAACGGGACTCTGACGGGTCAGTCGTTCAAGCTGTCAGACCCTCCCACCCAGAAACTGATTGAGGAGTGGAACCAGTTCTATCCCATCAGCCCCAGCTCTAAAGACAAGGACAAGCAGGGCTCGCCATCGGAGGACAAGATGGAGGACATGGACTGGGAGGACGACTCCCTGGCCGCTGTGGAGGTCCTTGTCGGTAAGACACACTGAACAGTCTCCCCCAAAAGTCTGCTATAAGGCAGGGAAGAAAGGATGGGGCTTCAATTCCCTCAGGGATCACATACAAAAAATGTATTCAGATGTGATGACCCGGGTAGCTAACCGGGAGTGTATGTCTGTCTCTCGGTCCAGGTGGTGTGAGGATGGTGTACCCAGCCTGCCTGGTGCTGGTGCCCCAGTCTGACATCCCAGCTGTGGCCCCCCAGGGTTCCTCCCACTGCACCACCGTCTACACGGGTGGACTCCAAGTGCCTGCATCCCAACGAGACCCCGCCATCTCGTCGGTCACCCTCACGCCCCCCACATCACCCGAGGAGGCCCAGACAGGTACAATAAGCAAGCATTTACAAACCTATGGATGTTTATTTAAACGACATTCTGTATAGTATTGATTATGTAAATAAGATTTACCATATCAATTAGACAATATTAAAATGTGTCTGGAGAGTTGGTGTGACACTTGTATGTTCCCCTTATATAGTGTGTAGTGGACAAGAGGGGTCTCAAAGCTGGTTATTGTAGGACAATATATATTGTCACTTGTGTGCAGTGAGACGATTCAGAACCTCTCCCTTCCCACCTCCTCAAGTGGACTCCCAGTCGGCTCAAAAGTGGGTGAAGATGTCGTCGGCTGTGGACGGCTTCAGTGTGGACAGCACCAGTCATCACGAGGGGAAGATCCCTCGCAGGCTAGCCAGCCAGGTGGTGGAGAGGGTCTGGCAGGAGTGCAATATCAACAGAGCTCAGAACAAGTACGTCTGTCTCATACACACTCTTTCAACAAAGTCCTAGAACAAGTAAAATTGCTACCGAATCAGGGCACACGCAAACACGTGCTCACACACACTGTCAATGAGCACAGGCTTACACACAGCTGACAGGAAAGCTATATCTACACCTCATGCACATGCATTCACACACATACACGTTTACCCTATCATAGACACACTCAACAGAGCCTAGAGCAGTGATCATCAACTAGATTCAGCCGCGGGCCGATTTTTTTCTTGAGCGGATGATCAGGTGGCCGAAACATAATTACAAATCATTTGTAGACTGCAAATTGACCTCAAGAAGTCCAAACATATATAATATTTGACTAATATATTCGACTGCCGGTTGAATATGTTGGAACATATTTATAAAATGAAAATCACTTTGAGCTGATTTGCTGGTGTTTTTACAGTATTTTATGCCCAAAATAAAAATATTAAATATAATGATTATTTTTTTGCTCAGAAAACCGTGGGGTAAATTGGACCTGTGGGCCATCAGTTAAGGAATCCTGTGTGAAGGAAAATGTTATGTTTGTGCTTTTCTAATAACCAATTTGACTGAGTTCATGCAAGTGACTGATTGATCGTGCCTGGGAGGAAACCTCACTATCAGTATAAGCAATTTGGCAGTACGCCCAGAACATTGTTTTGAGAACCGAAAGGGGTGTCTCAATTTCAAGGTCTCAGCTTGGAGAGAAGAAGCCTTGTGAGGTGTTGGTCACATGCATGAACCAAACGTTAACGATGAATTAATTATGAATAATGAATAAGCTAAATCATCCAAGTATAACTTGTCTGTGTAAGCAGTATATAAGAACTAACGGGACTGCCCCGGCAGAGCTCCCGATCGACGTGTAACCATTAAGTTTGTTGGATCCTCTCCAGCTTCCTGATAATAAAGAATGATTAATTTAATATTGACTTCAGGTGTCCCTGGTGGTAATTTCCAGGACACCTGGCCTAGAGAATAAATACAGTATCTACCTCAACGTGTATACACTCAACATTTACCAAATAGGTCTGTCAAATAACAGGCACACACCACTGACATGAAATAGTTAATAAACCCTTAATGTTGACACTTGTGTGTTGTGTGTTTCTCCAGGCGTAAGTTCTCAGTGACAGCCAATGGGACCTGTGAGGAGGAGTTGATGGAGAAAGTAGGAACCTGGGACTTTGTAGAGTCAGCACAGAGGTCACACTGCAACTGCTCCAGGTGAACAATGCAGTTTGTTTGTTTGCATCTCTGGTTTGGGACCTGCGCCCTAAGCCTTCTGTAATAGGATATACTTGTAGTTTACAAGTTTGCCTTTTAAGAGAAGTTGACTCATTTTCATTGGAATCTTACTCAACAAAACAGTGTTCAACACTTCAGTCTAAAATGTGAGATGCATTTTAATGTCAATACGTACAGTACCAGTCTAAAATTTGGACACACCTACTCACTCAAGGATTTTTCTTTATTTGTACTATTTTATACATTGTAGAATAATAGTGAAGACATCAAACTATGAAATAACACACATGGAATCATGTAGAGAATGCCAAAATATGTGTAACACTGTTTTGGTTACTACATGATTCCACATGTGTTAGTTCATAGTTGTGATGTCTTCACTATTATTCTACAATGTATAAAATAGTACAAATAAAGAAAAACCCTTGAGTGAGTAGCTATGTCCAAACTTTTGATTAGTACTATGTGACATTCATCTCTATTCCTCTGTTAAGTAACAACCCTGCCAGGGTTCAAGTGGCTGCTTGTATTTTATTTTGGTGGCTCAGACAGTGCATTCTCTTGGTGGGGCTAAAGCTGTTGTTCTTCACCAGAGACAGTGCCCCCCCCCCTCCAAATGGCATCCTATTCCCTACATGGTGCACTACTCTGAACAGAGCCATGGTCCCTAGTCAAAAGTAGTGCACTATGTAGGGAATAGGGTGTCATTTGGGACACAGTTGCAGACACCCAGGGGCCAGCCTGACCTCTAGAAGGCCTGTTTAGGGAGATGTCTGCTCTAAAAAGGGAGAGAGTGTCTGTAGAGCCTAATGTTGACAAATTATCTGCTGCGTCTAGTTAATGTGTGGATGCGAGGTTGACTGTGGCCAGGCTGTTTCTGTTGGGGTTGGGGTTGGAACTCAGACAGTCCGACATTATCACAGCTCTGTGCCTGTGTGTGTGCGGGCATGTGTTCTCTCTGAAGGGAAAGGCTGCAGTCAGCATGTTCCACTGCTGTCTCCTGGCACAGACATGCACATACACAGCCGCAAAAGCACACGTCACGCTGCAGCTCGCACAGAAATAGATGCTTGACACTCTGCACTTTTATGCTGTCTCTCTGGGAGTTTGCTTTGTGTGTTTCTGCTTTAGGAGCACTTTCACAATAGATCGGGGGAGCGCCGTGCTCCGCACTGGTGGTGTTAGGGCAGGCAGTCTGTGTACAGGAGGTGAGGACAGAGCTGGGGGAAGTCTGTTATTACTGGTGGTGTTAGGGCAGGCAGTCTGTGTACAGGAGGTGAGGACAGAGCTGGGGGAAGTCTGTTATTACTGGTGGTGTTAGGGCAGGCAGACTGTGTGCAGGAGGTGAGGACAGAGCTGGGGGAAGTCTGTTATTACTGGTGGTGTTAGGGCAGGCAGACTGTGTGCAGGAGGTGAGGACAGAGCTGGGGGAAGTCTGTTATTACTGGTGGTGTTAGGGCAGGCAGGCTGTGTACAGGAGGTGAGGACAGAGCTGGGGGATGTCTGTTATTACTGGTGGTGTTAGGGCAGGCAGACTGTGTACAGGAGGTGAGGACAGAGGCAGCTGGGGGAAGTCTGTTATTACTGGTGGTGTTAGGGCAGACAGACTGTGTACAGGAGGTGAGGACAGAGCTGGGGGATGTCTGTTATTACTGGTGGTGTTAGGGCAGGCAGACTGTGTACAGGAGGTGGTGGGGGATGTCTGTTATTACTGGTGGTGTTAGGGGCAGGCTGGACAGGAGAGGTGGTGTTAGGGCTGGGGGGTGATGTGTCTGTTATTACTGGTGGTGTTAGGGCAGGCAGGCTGTGTACAGGAGGTGAGGACAGAGCTGGGGGAAGTCTGTTATTTGGTTGGAGGGAACCCATCATATGGGAGGTAACATTGAAAAGGGAGTCCCCGTGTGTGCGGCACAATGGTGTGTGTTTGTGTAAAGTCTGTTTTAACACGAGAAGCACTATTGAGGACTCAACTGGGTGGGACTTCCTATGGGTTAAGGAAAAATCACAAAATCCAGGTCATCAGGAGGGATCAGACAATTAATTATACTCATGAGCAAACATTCCATAACTGCAGATGGCAGGGAATTGCCAACCTTAGCTTCATACCTGTTCAAACAACACACTCCCGGTGGCAGTATGCACCCCTTCAGTTTGTTTACCAACTCATAGAAGTAGTAGAAGTAGAACATTGACTACTTCAAAATGGAGGTAGCCTCAATGGCGCTGCCCATGCTCGCAAAGACGCCATAATGAGACAGATACAAAGATGAGTCATCTATGTAAGTCTATGGTGTTTACCCACTCCATGTGTTGTTTTTGCTGCGACTTGCCTACTCTTTGCCTGCCGACAGTTAAGCAGTTCCATTCTTATCCTTCCAGGTAGTGGGAAGGACAATAGATCTCTCCCTCCCACCATAAAAGAGGGAGAGCTTAGCTTAGCCGTCAACATGCTGGCTGCTTCACGACAACAAGAGCTGCCTGCAGTTACCATGCTGACATACCAACGGCCAAATAACAACACCCATCCCCAGCTGACTTGACCCTGAGTAGACCCCAAGCACCCCTCCCCCACATCCACTTGTCAGTATCAGAGTCTGGCTTTGGACTTGTTGCTCCTCGGTCCCCTTACAGTGAAATGAGAGGTGAACAACACTGGTTCTAACTTAGTGGCTGGCTCTCCCCTGGCCTAGCCTGGGGAAATTGTGTGTGTGTGTCTGTGTGTGTGTGTGTGTGTGTGTGTGTGTGTGTGTGTGTGTGTGTGTGTGTGTGTGTGTGTGTGTGTGTGTGTGTGTGTGTCGTAGGGGCCGTGAGGGCCAGGGATCACCACAACACGTTCCAGTCCATTTAAACCCAACAAGAAGCAGGCCTCCCTACCACCTGGGTCATGTTCAGAAGGGTTTCACTTTGTTTTCTCCCCAATGAACTCAGCGATGGGGGAATGCTCTATTCTAGATGGTTTTGGTTAGGGAATAATAGAGTGCAGAATAATAACATCAGTTTAAGATGTTTGTAAGAGTAGCATCAGCATGACATGAGAAGTTTATTAGATTTGAGAGGGACTCATTTGTTCACTTAATTGATTCCGTGCTTTTCAATTGCTACTCGGCTCCCACAGATTCAGCTTTATTCAATTTGTTGTTGGTTATTGATTGCGCTAGATTAGTGTTGCTGCTCAACGCTGGTTATTGAGCTAATGAATGTTCACGAATACTAACAAATTATATTATTGTTAGTTTATTTATGTCTTGCATGCTTCCTCTTCCTCTGTGGCCTCCCAGGCATAAGTCTCTGAAGCAGCGAGGTGGCAGCATCCCCGGCCAGCCCCAGTCAGCAGGCCAGCCCACCCATACCCAGCCACCCACAAAGCACAAGGCTGGGGGTGACAAGCCCGAGAAGGGTGACAAGCAGACCAAGAGGCCGCAGACGCCCTTCCACCACCGCAGCACCGCCTGCGATGATGTTACCAAGGAGACGGAGGTGGTGGCGGGCCAGCGGCTAGCCATGAGGTCCCAGCAAGCGGGGGGTGGTTTCTCCGGCCTCCGCCCCTCTGACAGTGTCACCAAGCCCCCCCAGCTGCATGGCGGAGGGGTGGGTAGCGGCGGCTCTTCCTCAGAGATGACTGGTTCCCCCCAGCCCCCTCCCCTCAGCCCCCACCCCTGTGAGCGTGACCGAGGAGAGGAGACAGGAAACGGCTCTATGAAGAACCCCTCAACACCCCACAGTCAACACTTCTACCAGCCGCCCCCAGAGCCCTGCCTGGTGGGGCAGAAGGGTGGCGAGGGGGAACCCCGGAGGCTAGATGGCCTGTCCCTGCACTTCCACCACCCCCACACGTCCTACCCCTCAGAGCCCCTGGAGCCCACCATGTATGTAGGCTCTGCTGTAAACCTGGAGGAGGACGGCTCCCCTGCGCCATGGAGGTTCTTCAACCTACCCAGGAGGAAAGAGGCCGAGATACCCACGCCAACGCTGCCTGGGGACAAGCTGAGGGACAGGGAGAGAGACGAGGCCTCGGGAGGACAAGAGGTGGTTTCTGTCACAGAGTGAGTGTATCCCCCCATTCATTCATTCATTCATTCACCATTCATCCTTATCTCCCCATTGAACAGCTACTATTGCCCATAGAGGGTGCTAGATGCCCCTGACTGGTCAGGCATCCAACCCCGACTCCCACTACCCATCCACTACCGAATCATCCCTTCTGGTACACAGACAGACAGGCCCCTTTTTAAGGACTTCCAACATTCTACAAAAAAGTATTTTGAAAGAGCACAACCAGGCCTCTCCCCCCTCCCTTCCCCCTTGCCGCCCGTGCCTCAGAAATTTCTAAATGTTTGGTGGCGCTGAGCCCATACGGCACGTTACTCTTTCGCTATGTGCCCTTTTGACATCATACATCACTAATGTGCATGGCCAGCACTGCAGCACAGACTGGAGAGAGCTTATTGAACCCCCTCAACACACACACAGGGCCCCTCTATTACAACTCCCCCTTCATCCTTCCTCGCCACCCTGAACATGTGAAGGACATCCTTGAAGCCTTGATGTCAGAGCAGAGGTGTCGCTTCAGAGAGAGAGAGGGAGAGAGAGCGGGAGAGAGAGAGAGAGGGAGAGGGGAGTGGGAAAGAGAGAGAGAGAGAGGTGGACTCGAGGGAGCAGAGCGAGAGAGAGAGAAGTGGGCTCGAGGGAGCAGAGCGAGAGGGATGGAAGGGAGAGGGATGGAAGAGAGAGGGATGGAGAGAGAGGGATGGAGAGAGATGGAGAGAGAGGGATGGAGAGAGAGAGATGGAGAGAGAGGGTGAGCTGGACTAAGGGATAGAGGGAGGATGGGCCGGAGAGCAGGCAGGTAGGGTCGAGCAGTGGTGGTCTTGGGAAGTGTCTGAGGGGTTATGCATTTCAGGGATGGCTGCTGGACAGTGCTGTGAACAGGGCTAAGGACAGCAGGGCTAATCTGGTGAGGAGAAAGGGAGGGAAGGGATGAAGGGAGAGAGGGAGTAATCCTGGCGGCAGGGACATAGCTTTGAATGGATGCTAATCTCTGGCTTGGGCCACTGCGCACTGTCACCTCACATCACAGCCGAGCCGTAGAGAGGGAGGAGGGAGCGAGAGAGAGGACCTACATGAGCTGGCTCACTCCCCATTGGTCACCCCCCCGGCAGGGCTCACTGTCTGGTAACATCTGAACAACCACAACATCAACAACTAGAACACAGACACATGAAACACAATGATTCACAGAATATATTGAAGAAGAGACATGCATTGCTTTACCTCCCCACATGAATGTTGATGGATTACTATTGATAGACTGCACTCTGTGGCCTTGCCTGACCTAATAAATCTCCCCTGTCCCCATCCACACCCAGACTGATGGCCACTTCCAAGCGGCCTCTGAAGGTGTCCGAGGAGCGCGTGCAGATGTACCTCCAGCGGAGGAACCAGTACCTGGCCGCCGCCATTACCGACGACAATGACCACGAGCCTGAGGTGGATCCGTACGCCTTCGAGGACGGGGACGTCAAGTTTTCCTTCTCTGACAAGAAGGACAAGATGGGCGGCGAGCGCCAGCCCGGGAAGAAACACAAGGTAGGGCTAAAGTTACAACTTCATCAACTGGGGCGGCTGAGTCAAATCCTTTCCTCCTTTCCTCCCATCGCTGTTGCTGCAGGAAGGGTTCGGTTAAGGGTCACAAGATAAGCAATCCTGCACTGTAAATGTCTCGCTAGCTGGACTCCACTTTTTCCCACCCAAATCTACTGCGCAGGAAGCCAGCTCCAACTCACATTATCCCAGCAGAGGGATGCCAAAATAGTTTGATGCCTCTCTAATTTCCTCTCTCGTTTAGTTTAGTTTGTCTTCTCTATCTGCCCCCTCTCTCACTCTGATTCTCCTATCCTGCCATGTGGACTCAGGATGTGTTCTGAATATTGTCTCTCTCTGTTTTCAAACCTAGACCACCTGTTAGCTGTGGAAACGCCCCCAGCACTAGAGGGAGAGCAGGGGGGGAGTGTGTGGGTGTGGGAATGGGAGAGGGCTGCCTGGCAGTGGCAGCCTCCCTTTCCTGCCTGTCACCCTGTCTGCTTGTCTGTGAGGCATGGAGGAGGGGGAGGGAGGCACTGTGCTGGCCTGGGCTTAAACAGGCCAAATCAACCTGGCTTACTGAAGCGTGCATGTTTAAAATAGATTATTTTGTATTTTGTTTTATTTCACAAGGGCTGCTAAGCTTTTTTTTTCTCCCTCAAGTTAGTGTGTGTGTGTGTGTGTGTGTGTTTTTGTGGTACTGTACTGTGTGTGTGGTACTGTACTGTGTGTGTGGTACTGTACTGTGTGTGTGTGGTACTGTACTGTGTGTGTGTACTTTGTGTGTGTGGTACTGTACTGTGTGTGTGGTACTGTACTGTGTGTGTGGTACTGTACTGTGTGTGTGTGTGGTACTGTACTGTGTGTGTGTGTGTGGTACTGTACTGTGTGTGTGGTACTGTACTGTACTGTGTGTGTGTGTGTGGTACTGTACTGTGTGTGTGGTACTGTACTTGTGTGTACTGTGTGTGTGTGTGTGGTACTGTACTGTGTGTGTGGTACTGTACTGTGTGTTTGTGTGGTACTGTACTGTGTGTCTGTGGTACTGTATTGTGTGTGTGTGGTACTGTACTGTGTGTGTGGTACTGTACTGTGTGTGTGGTACTGTACTGTGTGTGTGTGTGTGTGTGTGTGTGTACTGTACTTTGTGTGTGGTACTGTACTGTGTGTTACTGTGTGTGTGTGGTACTGTACTGTGTGTCTGTGGTACTGTATGTGTGTGTGTGTGTGGTACTGTACTGTGTGTGTGGTACTGTATTGTGTGTGTGTGTGGTACTGTACTGTGTGTGTGGTACTGTACTGTGTGTGTGGTACTGTACTGTGTGTGTGTACTGTGTGTGTGTGGTACTGTACTTTGTGTGTGGTACTGTACTGTGTGTGTGGTACTGTACTGTGTGTGTGGTACTGTGTGTGTGTGTGTGGTACTGTACTGTGTGTGTGTGTGGTACTGTAATGTGTGTGTGTGTGTACTGTGTGTGTGTGTGTGTGGTACTGTACTGTGTGTGTGTGTACTGTAATGTGTGTGTGTGTAGTACTGTACTGTGTGTGTGTGTGGTACTGTACTGTGTGTGTGGTACTGTGTGTGTGGTACTGTACTGTGTGTGTGTGTGGTACTGTACTGTGTGCGTGGTATGTACTGTGCGTGTGTGTGTGGTACTGTACTGTGTGTGGTACTGTACTGTGTGTGTGGTACTGTACTGTGTGTGTGGTATTGTACTGTGTGTACTGTTACTGCTGCGCTGCTTCTGATACAGGAGGTCCCCCAGTGGCCACTATGTGCTGTGGAGCCCTTCCACAATCTGCTGAGCACTTGGACTGTGTGTGTGTGTTAGCTCAGCTACATCTTTCCCTCTTAGTCCTGCTTTACTCTGCATTGATGACGCTGCAAAGCGACGGCCTATGTTTTGGGCACTTTTATGTGTGTGTTCATGAGTGGGTGTGTGCCATAGACTCTCTTGGCATTGCCAAATTTGCTTATGTCCCATCCAGCTGAGTTGTGTGTGTGTGCAGGAGGTTGGCATGCTGTCAAAGCTCCAAACGTGTTCCAGTTGAACCACTAGAAACAATGTTCCCTCAATTTTTTTCCTGCTGAACGCAAACTTGAACATTGGGAAAATGATGTTCAATTTCCAGCATGTGTTTACTGGGAACACTGAGGCTGTACCCGCTTTAAGTTACAGTTTTAACAGGGGCCAAGTAGGCTAGGGTGGCTATTTGATCATAATGTTGGCCTACCACAGTGGTCTACCATAAATAAACAATTGAGAAAATGCATCACATAACATTTTATATGAAAATGGTGGTTCTTTCATTCAGCCTACAGTAGCAGCCAAGTACATTCCATGAGCATTTTGAAATGACATGCAGGGCTTGACATTAATCTGTTTATCCACTTATCCTTCAGACAAGGAGATGACTGAACATGTTGTGTTGTTTGATGCAAGAAACCACTTTACAAAATAAAATGTATTATTAATCAGACAAATTATGCTACCCTTTGCCTATTGGCTACTTAGCTCATTCAAGCCTGTTTCAAAATATAACACTGCCCCTTTAAGACATAAAAAAGCTATTTACCTGACTTGCTTTTCAAAGATGGCTAGAAATGCACACGTTTTGTGCTCTTGTAGGAAGCAACCACTCCTACATTGCTGACTACAAATGATCTATAACTGGGCAAATAACTCACTAACTAGCAAAGGATATGAACAACATGTGCACCCACACGTGGCTACATGCAGCTCTCGCTTTGATTTCAAAACAAGCGCATAATAATCACGACCGCTCATGCTGTAAAACAGTCCAGTTCAGAGTGAATGGTGCAAATCCATATATGGCAATGGTCTATTTACATATAGGCCTACTGCAGCTCTGATTGGTTATGGCGCACCGATCTGTGTAGAGTATGGGCCTGAGTCGTGCCTGTCAGTGCAATAGAATCCTATTCCGATGCGCTCTGCCTACAACACAATCTCTTACATAGTTAGTTCTACATACTTAAGTCTTGCATAGTTGGTTTTGTTTCGCCATGTTGCATTGAAAGTAGTTAATATTGCGTTAATTCGACCACAATTCCCAGAGTAAAGGGAAGCGTTGATAGTGTTCACTCTAGAACTGGGGGCGGCAGGTAGCCTAGTGGTTAGAGCGTTGGACTGAAAGGTTGCTACATCGAATCCCAGAGCTGACCTGGTAAAAATCTGTCGTCCTGCCCCTGAACAAGGCAGTTAACCCACTGTTCCTAGGCAGTCAACCCACTGTTCCTAGGCCGTCATTGTAAATAAGAATGTGTTCTTAACTGACTTGCCTAGTTAAATAAAGGTTAAATAAATAAAAAAGTTAAACTCTAGAAAGTTGAGTGAAATTAAATCTTGTGCTTCTCTGTGCGGGGGGATATTTCTTCTCTTCTGTGCGGCAGCCCCTGGGGAGCTGCGCACACGTGTAGCTTAGAGGGAACATTGACTAGAAACCCCTGCCTATGAAACCAAACAGCACACTCACTTAGCAGTGGAGCTGGGCATATAGTAGCAGCAGAGAAAACAGGAGAGGGAGTCTCTGGTAGAGCTGTACTGTGGGGCACCATATGAACATCACACTGACTGGCTGGTCTAAGGTCTAAACCAGTGGTTCTCAATTGGTTTTGCCTCGGGACCCAAATTCAACCAGGTTTTCTCAGGGCGACCCAATATTCACATTGTGAAAACAAGAATCACCAAAATGCAATCTGGAAAACTATTTTTAATGCTATACTGATGTATCATATACTATACTGATGTAAATGTATCCATTATATGACAAGGGAACAACATTCCCACCTTTCATTGTCACTTCTTACATTTTGCCCATATTCGTAATTTTTTTTTTTTTAATAAACTGGTTTGAGACCACAAAATCAACAAAATTATCACTGCTAATAGCTCTATATTGAAAACACTGTGATTGAAGAGAAATTGTTCAGAGATTAAATTATTTAAAATTGTAAGTTTATTATTACTTCTATACACTTTCTAACTGGTTTAAGTCGTTTAAGTTCAGACTGGAGCAAAGAATCGCTGGTCTAAACTGCGTGTTGTTCAGTGGCAGCAGGCTCCTCTACTCTGCTTTACAATGAGGTCGCCATGTCACTACAGCATCCACATTCTTTGGATTTACAGACTGAAATGGCTGTGTTTGAGAGGGCAGGATCTTGTGAATAAGTGCCTGACCCCTCAGATGAAATGGCCAGAGATGTGGAGAAAGAGAGAGAGAGGATTCTTTCATGCAAACCGTTTGGGAATAATAAGGGCAGTGTGACGCCAGGCTGGAACCCATCCATACAAACACAGGCCCCGGCGTTCCAGCCAAGCGCCAGTTATTGATAAGGGGCTAGCTGGCGTCATACGTTTTCTGTTTGCTGCTTGTGCCGTTCTCCCCCCCGTATTGCAGCAGGCCTTCAAAGGAAACAGATTAAAGGTCCTTTACACAGAGAGAGAGAGAGCCCCTGAAGCGTAATGAAATCAATGGCTACTGGAACATGCCATTCCTTCAGCCCCAACCCCTTGTGTGTGTGTGACTCTGCATGCCTGCCATGTACACGGAGGCCCCATCATAATATATGACATTTAGCTGACGCTTTTATCCAAAGTGACATACAGTCAGACATGCATACATTCTCAGAATTGGTGGCCCCAATGGGAATCAAACCCACAATCCTGGCTTTGCATGTGCCATGCTCTACAAACTGAGCCACAGAGACCCACAAGAACAGTCCTATCCCTGAGAGGTATTGACGTAGTGTAGTGGCGTTAGGGCTCCCTCCCTCCCTGGCCTAGGAGGCCATGGCATTTCTCACATACACTGGTAGCCTTGTCTGGAAATCTCATTAGTACAGTCTGTACAGAGACGTTTGTTCGTTCCCCTCTTCGCTCTATTTTTGTTAAGTCTGCCAAAAATAACCTTTTCTCAACTGAGACTGAGAGAGCAGCAACAGCTCTCATGAGCTGGAGGCACCTGTGTACTTTCTACATTTAGGCAAGAGATTCCCCTCTTGTTATGTGGTTTAGACTGTGTTTATTGTAAACATGTATTTAAAACAGTTTCATATAGACTGTATCTGCTATAGCCGTTTATCCATTATCAATATATTTTGATTGTGTTTGATCAGCTATATCCTATTGGTTTTGTTTCTTTGCATTTGTTTTGTGCACAATATTGATCTCTCTCGTCTGTCTCTCACTCACCCTTTCTCTCTCTCTCTCTCTCTCTCTCTTGGTCTGCCTCTCTCTCACTCTCTTTCTCTCTCTTGGTCTGCCTCTCTCTCACTCTCTTTCTCACTCTCTCTCTCTCTCTTGGTCTGCCTCTCTCTCACTCTCTTTCTCTCTCTCTCTCTCTTGGTCTGCCTCTCTCTCACTCTCTTTCTCTCTCTTGGTCTCTGTGTTTCTCGCTCTCCTTCTGTCTTTCTCTCTCCCTGTCTCTCAGGGGGAGGATGGAGCAGCAGGTCTGTCAGATGGTAAGGATCCTCTGTCTGTCTCTGCTGTACTGTGTAGTTCTGTGCTCTGTTAGATGACAGGGATATTACCTGGGTCCACAGCCTACCCGAGTGACAGCAGTAGCAGCCTAAGCCGGCCTTTGATGATGGTGTGAAACCATACTGTAGCTTACCACCTGTCTGTCATTTGGGCTTCTCTCAGCAACAGTAAATGCAATCAATCAGTCTGAGCCATCATACTGTGGTGTGTCTGTAGCTCCACCACATATGATTTGTAATGGTAAAGTCTTATCTAGATTCCTCAGGCATGTAGATGCATTAGTAGACTTAGTTCAGGTGTGTTTTACTGGGGGGTTATATCGCGTATATATGTGTACTAGCTATTAAATGCAATCTCAGGAATAAGCCCACATGTAATACTGACAGCCTCTGACGTCAAGGTATATTTGGGAGCTACAGGTGGGTTATCAACCTAATCCCCATGTGTGTTCCTTCTCCTTCCTCCGCCAGACGCAGCGCGGGCAGCCGCACACGCACGCACTGCCTCCACCAGTCTGATCCATGAGACAGATTTGGCTGTGTCCATCAACGACCTGGACAACCTCTTCAACTCAGACGAGGACGAACTCACGGTCAGTATGGTGTGTGTGTGTGTGTGTGTGTGTGTGTGTGTGTGTGTGTGTGTGTGTGTGTGTGTGTGTGTGTGTGTGTGTGTGTGTGTGTGTGTGTGTGAAGAGGATGAACTTGCGGTCATTGGGGCCTGCCAGCACTATAGCCTGCCCGCTGCACTAAACCACAATAAATATCCCATTAGCTAGAGTACCGCCTGGCAAGTGTGTGTGTTGGTGAGCCAGAATGTTGCGTGCATGCAGTACATCAGCGTCTATGGCTGACATGTCATCCTACAACACATTACAGTGTTATCGGCTACGTTTACACAGACACTGATTCTGATCTTTTGCCCAATTATTGGCTATATATCTGCTCTGATTTGTCAAAAACTTGTGTAAATGCGGCATAGATTCAAAAAGGCTTTCACCAACCCCCGCCCCAAAGGTGGAAATGGATGGCTTCCAAAGGACTCTGTTTTGACTTTGGCCCCCACAGAACAGAACAGTCACAGTCCAGCCCCCTCTGAGACTGTCTGGCACCAACAACACTGCAAAAGCACACTGAGGGCTGCAATGCCACCACTGGGTTACGGGCTGCCAACCGGGTTCCCCAACCGGGTTCCCCAACCCCTCACTGCAGGGGCTTTGTTGTTGTCACATCGATTTGTTGACTGTCACTGTTCTTGGGTTTCAGAAAATGTGTAATATTGATTTATGTTTTGTTATACAGTTTAGTCTCATTGAGATAAAATATATATAGAGACATGTCATTTAATTTTGTGTGTTGTTTTTGTGAATAAACTTTTGAATGTTTTGAATCTTATTTTTGCCATGTCTTTGTTTATGTTCAACAGCCTGGTTCCAGACGAGCAGTGAATGGAACAGGTGATAAATTTGGCAACAAGGAACCAAAGCCAGCCATTCTGGACCCAGTCTCTTGCATCAGTAAGCCTGCTTCTCCCTGCTCTCAGATCAGCCTGCTCAATCAGCTCCTAGGTCAATGCTTATGGGATAGGATACCCCTAAGCACTGACCCAAGATCAGCTTTCCCCACTCCTCAGCCTAAGGATAATGCACTGAAAATGTGCTTGAGGCAACTCAAACCCATGCAGAAACTCATAATATAACACTTGGAAAGCACAGCCTGTTCATACTCATTAATTCACTAATGAAGCATGAAGCTTCTTCAGTCACTAGTCTTAGCACATGTTTGCATTCCAAGATCCATATGTATCAGGCATCTCAGTAGGAGTGCTGATCTAATATCAGGTCTCTATGTTCATAAGGCAAAAGGCAAAACTGATCATAGATCAGCACTCCTACTCAGCCCAGAGATGTTGTTTACCTATGCTGCGCCCCCTTGTGGTGATAAGAGTTCTACAGAAGTCACTGGCTGTCTGAGCGACCCTGCTCCACTCCAAACAGACAGCTCTGAGCCATGGGGCAGGAACAAGTGTCTCATTATCTACCTCTCTATGTGACTAGTGTATAGCTTTGTGTGTGAAACAAGGTGTTTGTTGCCTCAGCAGTTAGACTGTCAAACTGTTGATCGTACCTGTTGAGCCATGGCTGCCTTTGAGACTTCAGATCTTCACTTGTTGTTGTCACTGAATGAGAACCTTGATTCCTCTCTAGTCTCTAACGCCCCCCTTCTTAATTTATCACTATCTTTCCCCTCTCATCCCTCTATCTCATCTAGGCTCGGCAGATTTGCACCAGATGTTCCCCACTCCCCCCAGCCTGGAGCAGCACATCATGGGCTACTCTCCCATGAACATGGGCAGTAAGGAGTATGGCGGCCTGGAGGTCGGACAGGGCATGACCAACCTGGACGGTACCTCGTCCCTTGGGGGACACTTCAAGATCGAGGTGGAGGAAGGCTACTGCAGCCCCAAGCCGCAGGAAATCAAGGTGGGTTTGGCCCCTAATTTTCAACTTGACCCCCTCTCTGACCCTGATTAGAAGTCATGGATAACTCCTCTGCATCACCTAACTGTTGCTGAACTTAGGACTGCTGGTGTTTTCTAGCCTAACCATGCCCAGGAGTTACAATAAGGATGAATGAAAAAGTCAATTGAAGTCATAGTACTGTAGCCTCAGTGTACATACAGCACATGGTCTAACCCCAGTGTCATACGCCACTGCTCCCTGTCTCTCCCCCTCAGGACTTCTCGTTTGTGTACAAGCCGGAGCTGTGCCAGGCATTTGTGGGCTGCTCCATGTTTGCCCCCCTCAAGACCCTGCCCAGCCAGTGTCTGCCCCCTATCAAGATGCCAGACGAGTGCATCTACAGGCCCAGCTGGACCACCGTGGGCAAACAAGAGATGCTCAACCACCCCCATGTGCCTTCCATGGCCTACCTCAACAAAGACAGGTAAACATATTTCCTTCAAGTACATAGTCCAGAAACCACTTTTCTCCTCACCTGCCATTGTATTGGTGTGTGGTTGTGCATTTTGAATTGTCTGATAGAGTAAATCAATCAATCAGTCAATCTCTATATGAACCACTCATAACTAATGTGTTTTGTCTGAATGCCTAACTGCTAGGGGCCCATCTGCTATGGGATGGCTGTCTGTCTGCGTGGCTAACTGACTGTCTCAGGACCCTCTCCTCTGCTTCTAAAGCTTGTGGAACCAATGGAGACTTTCCCAGCTGCTCCAAGGATTTTTTTTCTTACAATTTGTAATGCTCATCTGTGCAGAGGGATACTGAAGCTGCAGTGTAATTTAGACTTAGACGATACAGACACACACACACACACACACACACTTGGGTTTATCCCCCTACCCCCTGAGGAGCCTGTTCTATTCCTCAGGCATGGCTGATTGAGAGGAGGGGAGATGAGTGTAGAAAGCATGGTGGTGATTGAAGGTGAGGATTATTATCCCTCGGTACTGAGCCTGGTCTATCAAATCAAATTGTATTGGTCACATACACATATGTAGCAGTAATTGCGGGTGTAGCGAAATGCTTGTCTTCCAACAGTGCCGTAGTATCTAACAGTGCAGTTGTATCGAAAAACGATTCACAACGATACACACAAATCCATAAGTAAATAAATATTAGATTGAGCAATGTCGGAGTGGCTTTGACAAAAATACAGTAGAATAGAATCCAGAAAATACATATGAGATGAGTAAAGCAGTATGTAAACATTATTAAAGTGACTAGTGTTCCATTATTAAAGTGGCCTGTGATTTCATGTCTATGTATATGGGGCAGTAGCCTCTAAGGTGGAGGGTTGAGCAACCGGGTGGTACCCGGCTAGTGATGGCTGTTTAAACAGGCATGCCCCAAATTATGCAGAGAGGTACAGCTATGATTATACAGCCATATATTAGGGAAACAAACCTGGTTTTGCCATTACTTATAAAAAAACAACTTCAAATCACTCAATTGCCACCATATGGTAATTACACTACTAGGAAAAAGGTCCGCAATAACAGTACTACTCATTGGGAGTTTTTGTTTAGGAGGTCTGTAAAATGAAAATGATAAACTCCCTTGGAAAGTGGTGCCAGGAAAATAACCTCTCACTCAACGTCAACAAAACGAGCTGATAGTGGACTTCAGGAAACAGCAGAGGGAGCACGCCCCTTTCCACATCGACGGGACCGCAGTGGTTGCCGTACCAGGCAGTGATACAGCGCAACAGGATGCTCTCAATTGTGCATCTGTAAAAGTTTGTGAGGGTTTTAGGGGCCAAGTCAAATTTCTAGTGGTTAAGAGCGTTGGGCCAGTATTCACATGTTTTATGTAACCTTTATTTAACTAGGCAAGTTACTTAAGAACAAAGTCTTATTTACAATGACGGCCTACACCGGCCAAAGCCTCCCCTAAACCCAGACGACGCTGGGCCAATGGGACCCCTTGTGGGACCCCTTGTGATACAGCCCGGCATCGAACCCGTGTCTGTAGTGACACCTCTAGCACTGAGATGCAGTGCCTTAGACCACTGCGCCACTCAGCAGTCCAGTAACTGAAAGGTTGGTGGTTTGAATCCCCACGCTGACTAGGTGGAGAGAAACAATCTGCCGTTGTGTCCTTGAGCAAGGCACTTAACCCTAATTGCTCCTGTAAGTCGCTCTGGAAAAGAACGTCTGTCAATTGATGTAAAACATTAGGACCTTGCTGTTCCCCTGTCTGGGTAGAGGGGGATATAGATGGGGCCTCTGTTCCTTTCAGAGTGCTAAGAATGGCAGTCAAGTCCCAGAATGTCATGGGAAAGCCCTATAAGCTGGTCATGCTGTTTTTACGACCCTCACTACTTAACCTGCGCTACTGCCGTGTAAGGGTTGCATCCCAAATAGCACTCTATTTCCTTTATAGTGCACTATGGGCCCTGATCAAAGGTAGTTCACTGTATAGGGGTGGAGAGAGAGGGAGGAGGCAGGGGCCTACTGCTTTAGGTTCAGCCACAATGTGTTTCTGTCCCACATATATGTAAGTAGCCTAGGTATGGACAGGGACAGGCTGTGCTGTGCTCTCCTGCCTCTTTAGCTCTCATCACAGCTGCTCTCCTCCTCTCGCCAGGCCCAAAAATAGACTCATCTCCCTAATTGAGTGGCTGCTTCAAATGGCAGCGCCTTCCTCAGTGGCATTGGGATACCCCAATAGATACCCCAATAGATACCCCAATAGATACCCCAATAGACAGGCAGACACTTTTCTCTGCTTTTTTGTGAACCATTCCCCCTCTTGACGGTTGTTGTGTTGTTTTACCTCTGCTGTATAATGGAGGTTTAGTTGATACTGAAATGAACTGTTGATTGTTGTGTTACTGTATCCCAAGCTCTGGTTTGTTGTGTTGTTTTGAATCAAGCTCTAGCACAGGGTTCCCCAATTGACGACCTGCGCGACTAATTTTGTCCTGCGGGTGGTTTTATTTGGCCAACAATGTTTTGTTGTTGTTGAATTTTCATTGTTGGACATAAAAAAACTGTAAAAACACCAGGAAATCAGCTCCAAGCTATTTTAATTTGGGAAATGTGTTCCTAGGTATTTCCACGCATAGTAGAGAGACCTGATCATAATTATACAAATGTAAGCAGTCTACAAATGATTTGTAATTATGTTGCGTCCCCCGACCATTCGTTCAAGAAAGAATCATCCCGCGGCTGAATCTAGTTGACGATCCCTGCTCTAGCATATTGTCCCCACAGGCTGGTTTGTGTGACTGACTCCTCTCTTCACTTCTCTCTGTCACAGTAACATCCCCAGTGTGGGCAGTGCCATGGACCAGGACTACAGCCAGAGTTACACACCCCAGACCCATACTCCCTTCATGTCCAACAGTGCCCCCCCCAGCAACAGTGGCACGGGCATCCTGCCCTCACCGGCCACCCCACGCTTCTCCGCCCCCACACCACGCACTCCCCGTACCCCACGCACCCCCAGAGGGCCCGCCAGTGTCCAGGGCTCGCTCAAGTACGAGAACTCGGACCTCTACTCGCCTGCCTCTACCCCCTCCACCTGTCGACCCCTCAACTCAGTGGAACCTGCCACCGTGCCCTCCATCCCCGAGGCCCACAGCCTCTACGTCACCCTCATCCTCTCTGAGTCCGTCATGAACCTCTTCAAGGACTGCAACTTCGACAGCTGCTGCATCTGCGTGTGCAACATGAACATCAAGGGGGCCGACGTGGGGGTGTACCTGAGCGACCCCACGGGAGAGGCCCAGTACCCCTGCACCTGCGGCTTCAGCGCAGTCGTCAACCGCCGTTACGGCAACAGCTCGGGCCTCTTCCTGGAGGACGAGCTGGACATCATCGGACGCGACTCGGACGTCAGCCGCGAGGCGGAGAAGCGCTTCGAGGCGCTGCGGCAACACTCGCTGGAGAGGACAGGGGGAGGAGGGAGGGGGGAGAGGGTACCAGACGAACTGATCTTACTGCTACAGGACCAGTGCACCAACCCCTTCTCTCCCATGGCTGGGATGGAGCCTGACAGCCTGGCAGCGCGGGGGCCCGGGGGTTGTCCAGTGCCGGCCTGTGTGAGGGTGGAGGAGAGGGACTTCCACAGTGACTGCTACATGGCCCTGGAGCACGGCCGCCAGTTCATGGACAACATGTCAGGAGGCAAGGTGGACGAGGCCCTGGTCAAGAGCACCTGTCTCCACCGCTGGTCTAAACAAAATGGTAAGAAAAACACAATTTTGTTGTTCTAACCATCATTAAAGTCCATGTCTGATACATTGATACCTTGTTCTTTGCATTTGGCCCTTCAGAGCTTCAGATGGCTAGCATAACTAACCAACAGAAACCAGTCTGTTCATTTGTCCTGCCAGTTAGCGGTATGTTGATATTTCTAGTTATATTTCTCTCCTCCTTCTCCTCTCCCCAGCGGTGGACATCAGTGCTCTGTGCTCTCAGGACGTGTTGCGGGTGCTGCTCTCCCTCCAGCCTGTACTCCAGGACGCCATCCAGAAGAAGAGGACGGTGCGCTCCTGGGGCGTTCAGGGACCCCTCACCTGGCAGCAGTTCCACAAGATGGCTGGACGGGGCTCCTACGGTAAGCCACCAGGGACTAAATTCTCCAAGAGCTAAAAACTCACGTAGGCAGATACGGTACAGATCAGTAGTCATCTCAGTCACACTGCTCTAGTCCAGATGTCAGCTCAGTGGGGAAGCTGCCACTGCTGCTGTGATGGGTTCACTTTGGGCTTTCAATCCTTCTCTGAGAGGTGACGGGTGGCACGCTGGCTTGTTTAAGTAATTACTCACTCCCTCTGTTCCTCTCCTCCTCTTCACCTTCTCTTATACCTCTCCACTCCTCACTCCTGCTCCCTACTCATCTCTTCACCTTCTCTTATACCTCTCTACTCCTCACTCCCTCTGTTCCTCTCCTCCTCTTCACCTTCTCTTATACCTCTCCACTCTTCACTTCTGTTCCTCTCCTCCTCTTCACCTTCTCTTATACCTCTCTACTCCTCACTCCCTCTGTTCCTCTCCTCCTCTTCACCTTCTCTTATACCTCTCCACTCCTCACTCCTGCTCCCTACTCATCTCTTCACCTTCTCTTATACCTCTCTACTCCTCACTCCTGCTCCCTACTCATCTCTTCACCTTCTCTTATACCTCTCTACTCCTCACTCCCTCTGTTCCTCTCCTCCTCTTCTCCTTCTCTTATACCTCTCCACTCTTCACTCCTGTTCCTCTCCTCCTCTTCACCTTCTCTTATACCTCTCCACTCCTCACTCCTCTTCCTCTCCTCCTCTTCACCTTCTCTTATACCTCTCCACTCCTCACTCCTGCTCCTCTCCTCCTCTTCACCTTCTCTTATACCTCTCCACTCCTCACTCCTGCTCCTCTCCTCTCTTCACCTTCTCTTATACCTCCTCTCCTCACTCCCTCTGTTCCTCTCCTCCTCTTCACCTTCTCTTATACCTCTCCACTCTTCACTCCTGTTCCTCCTCCTCCTCCTCTTCCACTCACCTCTGCTCTTCCTCCTCTTCTCTTATACTCTCCTCTCTACTCCTCACTCCTGTTCCTCTCCTCCTCTTCACCTTCTCTTATACCTCTCCACTCCTCACTCCTGTTCCTCTCCTCCTCTTCACCTTCTCTTATACCTCTCCACTCCTCACTCCTGCTCCCTACTCATCTCTTCACCTTCTCTTATACCTCTCCACTCCTCACTCCTGCTCCTCTCCTCCTCTTCACCTTCTCTTATACCTCTCTTCACTCCTGTTCCTCTCCTCCTCTTCACCTTCTTCTCTTATACCTCTCCACTCCTCACTCCTACTCCCTACTCATCTCTTCTCCTTCTCTTATACCTCTCCACTCCTCACTCCTGTTCCTCTCCTCCTCTTCACCTTCTCTTATACCTCTCCACTCCTCACTCCTGCTCCTCTCCTCCTCTTCACCTTCTCTTATACCTCTCCACTCCTCACTCCTGTTCCTCTCCTCCTCTTCTCCTTCTCTTATACCTCTCCACTCCTCACTCCTGTTCCTCTCCTCCTCTTCACCTTCTCTTATACCTCTCACCTTCTCTTATACCTCTCCACTCCTGCTCCTCTCTCCTCCTCTTCACCTTCTCTTATACCTCTCCACTCCTCACTCCTGTTCCTCTCCTCCTCTTCACCTTCTCTTATACCTCTCCACTCCTCACTCCTGCCCCCCTACTCATCTCTTCACCTTCTCTTCTCTCTCCTGCCTCTCTCTTCCTGCATCCTTCCTTCTCCTCCCCCTCCCTCCTTCTTCCTTTCATCAGGCACAGATGAGTCTCCTGAGCCCCTGCCCATCCCTACCTTCCTGGTGGGTTATGAGTATGACTTTGTGGTGCTGTCGCCCTTCGGCCTGCCCTACTGGGAGAAGCTGCTGCTGGACCCCTTCGGCTCCCACAGGGACGTGGGCTATCTGGTGGTCTGTCCCGACAACGAGGCCCTGCTCCAGGGGGCCAAGAACTTCTTCAGGGACCTCACCGCCGTCTACGAAGTAAGGCTGGAGAACGTTACAACGTTAACGTCCATTTACCATGCAAGAGATGGGGCATCTTTGGAGAGCTGAAGCAAGACGTTTTTCTTCAGGAAAAATAAAAAAAATAATGAAAATGACCATAGGAGTTGAGAGTTAAGAGGCTATGACCATAGGAGTTGAGAGTTAAGAGGATATGACCATAGGAGTTAGGAGTTAAGAGGATATGACCATAGGAGTTGGGAGTTAAGAGGCTATGACCATAGGAGTTAGGAGTTAAGAGGATATGACCATAGGAGTTGGGAGTTAAGAGGATATGACCATAGGAGTTAGGAGTTAAGAGGATATGACCTTGGGAGTTGGGAGTTAAGAGGATATGACCATAGGAGTTGGGAGTTAAGAGGATATGACCATAGCAGTTGGGAGTTAAGAGGATATGACCATAGGAGTTAGGAGTTAAGAGGATATGACCATAGGAGTTAGGAGTTAAGAGGATATGACCATAGGAGTTGGGAGTTAAGAGGATATGACCATAGGAGTTGGGAGTTAAGAGGATATGACCATAGCAGTTGGGAGTTAAGAGGATATGACCTTGGGAGTTAAGAGGATATGACCATAGCAGTTGGGAGTTAAGAGGATATGACCATAGGAGTTGGGAGTTAAGAGGATATGACATTTTGGGAAGTGAATTGAAATGTCAGTGTGATAAATAGAAAAACACCTAATTGAAAACAAAGGGCACTTTTCAATTATTGAATGAAATGGAACCATACCTTGCTATCCGAGCCTACTGTACGTATTGATGACAGAAACAATAGCCTGTCTCCTTCAGTTCTGTACCATTCCTTATTGGACTGTCTACCTCGACATACGTTCACTCAAGTTGTTCGATCCTGTGCTGTTGTCTAACCATTCCGCCACCCCTCCTCTCTTTCCCTCCCTCCCTCCTCCTTCTCCTTCCATCCCTACCCCCACTCTCCATGTGCCCTGCAGTCATGTCGTCTGGGCCAACACCGCCCCATCTCAAAAGACCACCCGGACGGCATCGTGAGAGTGGGTGGAGCGGCCGCCAAGAAGCTGGCAGAGCAGCCCGTCAGCGATTGGTTCCTTAAGGCTGCCAGTGGTAACAGCGACGCCTTCGCCAAGCTCAAGCTTTACGCTCAAGTCTGCCGCTACGACCTTGGTAGGTTCCGGTGACGACACGGTCGGACCTCCCATGCCCATATTGCCAAGAACATGGTTTTACAACATTTTACAACAATATTTCTATTTTTCTATATATATATATATATATATTGGTTTGTAAAGTCTAATGCGAGGTCGTTCACATAGCTTATGAATGAGATTGTGTTAAAGGTTGTTTGACTACTGTTAACCTGTGCTTTCTGCTCCTGTCTCTCTCCTCAGCTCCATACCTCGCTGCGCAGCCTTTACACAGCTCCCTCCTCGCACAGCCCACCCCCCCTCCTGCCTCCAGCCAATCCTCATCCATGCAATCCTCCGGCTCCTCCTCCACCACCTCGACCGGCCCCCAAAACTCAGTGACCCCCGGAGGCCCCTCCCTCCCCAACAGCAGCGGCAGTGCGCCTAGCAACAGCACGGGTGTAGCCAACAGTACCAACAGCGTGGCATCATCAGGTAGTGCGCCCAGCAGCGGGATGCAGTCTGCCAAGCCCAGCTCTTTCCCTCCCTTTGGGACCATGGGCTTGCAGAACCAGGGCCTGGATGGTGGCACCCAGGGAGGGCAGCTGGGCCAGCAGAACACAGGACTCCCCGGGGGGGACTCAGCCAGCCAGGCACCCACTGAACCCCTAGAGAGGTAGCTACAACACCAGGGTCCGCATTCACTCATATGTACACACACACACACACACACACACACACACACACACACACACACACAGTGCCTGGAGGGAATTCCCATTCCTCGTCCTAACTCCCCTCTCGCTCTTGTCCCCCTCTCCAGCACCATGGAGCGAGAGAAGGTGGGTGTGCCGACGGACGGAGAGTCTCACGCCATCACATACCCCCCGGCCATCGTGGTGTACATTGTGGACCCCTTCACCTATGAGGAGCCTGAGGCGGGGTCCAGTGTGTGGACCCTGGGACTGCTGCGCTGCTACCTGGAGATGCTCCAGTTCCTCCCACCACACATCCGCAACGCTGTCTCTGTACAGGTAACCTCAACACAAGTCTGTCTCTGTACAGGTAACCTCAACACAACTCTGTCTCTGTACAGGTAACCTCAACACAACCCTGTCTCTGTACAGGTAACCTCAACACAACTCTGTCTCTGTACAGGTAACCTCAACACAACCCTGTCTCTGTACAGGTAACCTCAACACAACCCTGTCTCTGTACAGGTAACCTCAACACAAGTCTGTCTCTGTACAGGTAACCTCAACACAACTCTGTCTCTGTACAGGTAACCTCAACACAACTCTGTCTCTGTACAGGTAACCTCAACACAACCCTGTCTCTGTACAGGTAACCTCAACACAACTCTGTCTCTGTACAGGTAACCTCAACACAAGTCTGTCTCTGTACAGGTAACCTCAACACAACTCTGTCTCTGTACAGGTAACCTCAACACAACCCTGTCTCTGTACAGGTAACCTCAACACAACTCTGTCTCTGTACAGGTAACCTCAACACAACTCTGTCTCTGTACAGGTAACCTCAACACAACTCTGTCTCTGTACAGGTAACCTCAACACAACTCTGTCTCTGTACAGGTAACCTCAACACAACTCTGTCTCTGTACAGGTAACCTCAACACAACTCTGTCTCTGTACAGATAACACACACTCTGTCTCTGTACAGATAACCTCAACACAACTCTGTCTCTGTACAGGTAACCTCAACACAACTCTGTCTCTGTACAGGTAACCTCAACACAACTCTGTCTCTGTACAGGTAACCTCAACACAACTCTGTCTCTGTACAGGTAACCTCAACACAACTCTGTCTCTGTACAGGTAACCTCAACACAACTCTGTCTCTGTACAGGTAACCTCAACACAACTCTGTCTCTGTACAGGTAACCTCAACACAAGTCTGTCTCTGTGCAGGTAACCTCAACACAACTCTGTCTCTGTACAGATAACCTCAACACAACTCTGTCTCTGTACAGGTAACCTCAACACAACTCTGTCTCTGTACAGGTAACCTCAACACAACTCTGTCTCTGTACAGGTAACCTCAACACAACTCTGTCTCTGTGCAGGTAACCTCAGCACAACTCTGTCTCTGTACAGGTAACCTCAACACAACTCTGTCTCTGTACATGTAACCTCAACACAACCCTGTCTCTGTACAGGTAACCTCAACACAACTCTGTCTCTGTACAGGTAACCTCAACACAACTCTGTCTCTGTACAGGTAACCTCAACACAACTCTGTCTCTGTACAGGTAACCTCAACACAACTCTGTCTCTGTACAGGTAACCTCAACACAACTCTGTCTCTGTACAGGTAACCTCAACACAACTCAGGTAACCTCAACACAACTCTGTCTCTGTACAGGTAACCTCAACACAACTCTGTCTCTGTACAGGTAACCTCAACACAACTCTGTCTCTGTACAGGTAACCTCAACACAACTCTGTCTCTGTACAGGTAACCTCAACACAACCCTGTCTCTGTACAGGTAACCTCAACACAACTCTGTCTCTGTACAGGTAACCTCAACACAACTCTGTCTCTGTACAGGTAACCTCAACACAACTCTGTCTCTGTACAGGTAACCTCAACACAACTCTGTCTCTGTACAGGTAACCTCAACACAACTCTGTCTCTGTACAGGTAACCTCAACACAACTCTGTCTCTGTACAGGTAACCTCAACACAACTCTGTCTCTGTACAGGTAACCTCAACACAACTCTGTCTCTGTACAGGTAACCTCAACACAACTCTGTCTCTGTACAGGTAACCTCAACACAACTCTGTCTCTGTACAGGTAACCTCAACACAACTCTGTCTCTGTACAGGTAACCTCAACACAACTCTGTCTCTGTACAGGTAACCTCAACACAACTCTGTCTCTGTACAGGTAACCTCAACACAACTCTGTCTCTGTACAGGTAACCTCAACACAACTCTGTCTCTGTACAGGTAACCTCAACACAACTCTGTCTCTGTACAGGTAACCTCAACACAACTCTGTCTCTGTACAGGTAACCTCAACACAACTCTGTCTCTGTACAGGTAACCTCAACACAACTCTGTCTCTGTACAGGTAACCTCAACACAACTCTGTCTCTGTACAGGTAACCTCAACACAACTCTGACTCTGTACAGGAAACCTCAACACAAGTCTGTGTGTGTTGATGAAATATTGTGCCTGGCATTGTCAAGAAGTGTCTGTTTATTTAGAATAAACTATCACTAACATTTGCTAAGACTTTGCTTTACTACTAAAGATGTCAGACGGGACAATCAGTATGAAAGAAGACAGAACAGGGCGCTGTATGTAATGTACAGTAGTTTTATTAGCGCTGTATGTAATGTACAGTAGTTTTATTAGCGCTGTATGTAATGCACAGTAGTTTTATTAGCGTTGTATGCTGACCTGCTGGTATGCACCTCTCAGATCATCCCGTGCCAGTACCTGCTCCAGCCGGTGAGGAGCGAGGAGCGTCATATCTACGCTCAACACCTCAAGTCCCTGGCCTTCTCAGTGTTCTCCCAGTGCAGGCGGCCCCTCCCCGGATCCACCAACGTCAAGTCACTAACCGGCTTTGGCCCTGGCCTGGCCATCGACACTGCACTGAAGAGCCCAGAGGTACACAACTCATCACTGACCAACATTATCCTGACATGATCCTAACTAATATGCAGCTTTATCACCAGAGATTGGCATGTCTGGACCACAGGGACAGCTGTGTCTGAATCAGTGATTTGATTTAGAGTGGGGAAACCAGTTGTAGGAAAGCATTGACTTGAATGGATGAATGAAGTGGAGGGAGAGCAGTAAACCAGCAGACCGGCTCCACAGCCCTCTGCTCCTCAGCCCTCTGCTCCTCAGCCCTCTGCTCTCCAGCCCTCTGCTCCTCAGCCCTCTGCTCCTCAGCCCTCTGCTCCTCAGCCCTCTGCTCTCCAGCCCTCTGCTCCTCAGCCCTCTGCTCCACAGCCCTCCTCAGCCCTCTGCCCTCCTCAGCCCTCTGCTCCTCAGCCCTCTGCTCCACAGCCCTCTGCTCCTCAGCCCTCTGCTCCACAGCCCTCTGCTCTGCCAGCCCTCTGCTCCTCAGCCCTCTGCTCCTTAGCCCTCTGCTCCACAGCCCTCTTCTCCTTAGCCCTCTGCTCCTCAGCCCTCTGCTAATTAGCCCTCTGCTCCACAGCCCTCTGCTCCTCAGCCCTCTGCTCCACAGCCCTCTGCTCCTCAGCCCTCTGCTCCTCAGCCCTCTGCTCTCCAGCCCTCTGCTCCTCAGCCCTCTGCTCCTCAGCCCTCTGCTCCAGCCCTCTGCTCCACAGCCCTCTTCTCCTTAGCCCTCTGCTCCTCAGCCCTCTTCTCCTTCGCCCTCTGCTCCTCAGCTCTCGAGCCCTCTGCTCTCCAGCCCTCAGCTCCTCAGCCCTCTGCTCCATAGAGAGGGAGCACTGAGCTGGAGAGAGGGTTATACTAACCCCCTTAGTCCTGGAACAAGACCAGTCGAACTTATAACCCTCTTCCTTCTCTACAGTTTTCTTTCCATTATCTGCTTGGCTAGCTCCCTGAGACCTCCCTAATGGATTCCAGGCTGCAGGTTTAGACAGGGAGAGGCCCTAGACTGGCACCCAATCCTATTTAACTCTCTCAGGCCAGCCAGCCACTACATTGCATTTCCCCCTGTACACAGTGGAGTGGAGTGGGTACTAGAGCTACTTAGCAAGCTGGATAAATGTCATCTCTTCAGGGATTTGGGTGGGGAGAGGGGACAACAGTAGTGATACTTTTGGAATGTTGGCTCAGCCGACTAACCAACTCAGTGATTCTCATGTGTCTTTCTAGTCCTGGAGTAGATAGATTTAAGTCCTGAATTGTGTTCAGGAGGGCACAATGTACCCAAACATGTTGCAATGGAAAACAAAAAGATATCAGTGTTATTTAAAATTGAAGTAGTACCTCCCAGTTTCAAAACATGTTCTACCTAATAAACATGACCCTTGTATAACCCCTAACCTTTGACTCCTCTCTCGTCGCCCAACAGAGACCAGAGTGTTTGCGGCTATACACGCCTCCGTTCATCCTGGCGCCGACCAAGGACAAGCAGACAGAGCTGGGGGAGACGTTCGGGGAGGCCTCTCAAAAGTACAACGTGCTGTTTGTGGGCTACTGCCTGTCCCACGACCAGCGCTGGCTCCTGGCCACCTGCACCGACCTGTACGGAGAGCTGCTGGAGACCTGCATCATCAGCATCGACGTGCCCAACAGGTGGGACCACATCATCCTCACCACCATCTAGAGTCAGCAAACCTCGAGCAGAGCAGAGCATTACAAATGGCAGGCTATTGCAGCTAACAGTTGTTGTTTTTTTAAGCAAAACGATGTTTGTTTTGCATTGAGTTTTTCGTTTTTTTACGAAATACCAGGTAATGATGAAAACTGTCTAATAATGAAGTATAGTAATGAATATTACAAGGTCAACAATCTACAACTTTCCTTCCAACCTGCCAACTCTAGTGATTTGTAGTAATGAGTGTTGTGTTAAATGTTCAGCTGTCGTTTCAGTGTGTGACAGAATGTGTGTGTGTGTTTTTGTTTCGACATAGAGCGCGGAGGAAAAAAGGCTCTGCCCGGAGGTCGGGCCTGCAGAAGCTGTGGGATTGGTGCTTGGGACTGGTGCAGATGACATCAGTGCCATGGAGGGTGGTGATTGGTCGACTGGGCAGAATGGGTCATGGCGAGTTGAAAGGTGAGGTGGAGCCTTCTATTTTACTGTTAAACGTTTATTTTCTTGAGTTTATTTTGTCTTACTCGTTCACTCACTCATCTCTCTCTCTCTCTTCCCCTCTCTCTCTTTCCTTTCTGCCTCGGTCCCAGACTGGAGTATTCTGTTGAGCAGGAGGAACCTGCAGTCTCTGAGTCGCCGTCTCAAGGAGGTGTGTCGTATGTGTGGCATCTCTGCCTCCGACACTCCCAGCATCCTTAGCGCTTGCCTAGTCGCCATGGAGCCTCAGGGCTCCTTTGTCATCATGCCAGGTACTACGTTCTCCAGCCCTTTGTGTGTGTGTGTGTCTGATGGATGATGGTAGCCTATCATAATGCATGTCGCTCCCTGTTGTTATCAGATTGATGGGTCTGAGGACAGTGCTTCTCTCAGCCATAAACCACTGGTTCTCTCAGTCATAAACCACTGCTTCTCAAACTCCATTGATTTCTGTGTGATGTGATGGAGATTGGCATGGACCATTCATACTGTGGGTGTATAATATGGGTTTACTGCTGTATATGAGGAGGGGCTGGACGGGTCCCTCCGGACCAGTGGTTTTGGTTAAAGGAGATGGATGTCTCCTCTCCCAGGACTTGGCTTTGACCCAGACATTGTGGGTTATACTCCACAGATCCAATGATAATTATAAAATACAATAGAGCACTGGACTGAATAATAATGGCCAGTTGAAAGATCGAGGTTGCTTTTATTGGCACCACTTACATTTTTGCTGCATTAATGAAGTGTTGTTTCTAATTAATTGACTGATTAATGCATGATAGCTATAGCAGATGTCACCTGTTTCCATTGGTGTGTATACTGTCTGTGTTCAATGTAGATTCAGTGAAGATGAACACATTGTGAACCTGACTTCCTCTCTCTCTCCAGACTCTGTGTCTACAGGCTCAGTGTTCGGCCGCAGCACCACTCTGAACATGCAGACGTCCCAGCTGAGTACTCCTCAGGACACATCCTGTACCCACATCCTGGTGTTCCCCACCTCAGCCTTTGTCCAGGTGGCTAGCTCCAACTACACTACTGACACCAACATAGATATCGCCTTCAACCCCATCCCCGGTGAGTCTACTGTACCTCTGCTCCCCCCTCTGGCCTCACCTCTCAACTTTGACCTGACCTTTTTCTTAATTAACCTTATTGAAAATAATTGATTTAGTCCATTGGAAAGAAGTCGTTTTTTTGAGTTTCTCTCCTCTTCTCCTCTGTCCAGATGGGTCGGACGCCATTGGGATCTTTGACCTGCTGGACCAGGAGAACGACCTGGTGGACCCCGACATCATCAATATCCTGCCCGCCTCGCCCACCACCTCGCCCGTACACTCCCCCGGCGGCCACTACCACCAGGGGGGAGACGGCAGCAAGGTAGGCCCACCACACCACAACATGTCTCACCTGTGTAGACTATAAGAGGTACTCCAGCACAGACTGTATTGAGGAAAAAACTTGAACTTAAAGGGGCAATCTGTCACATGGATGACGCTGGAGAGACGAAGCAGGTACAGGAAGTAAAACATTTCATACAGAACGGACATGGAACGAGACGGTAACAGCGCCAGTAATCTGATAATACAGACAAAAAACCATCAGTGCAGCAGCAGGGAACAGAGCAAGGAAACTGACAAATATAGGGGAAATAAACAGATGCTTGAATGAGTCCAGGTGAGTCCAATGTCGCTGATGCGCGTGACAAGGGAAGGCAGGTGTGCGTAATAGATGATAAGAGTGAGTGATGCACGGCAGACGCCAGGGGGGTAAGAGCGGAACAGAAGTGACACAATCTGCAGTTGCTACATCCATTTTCATACTTTTAAATTAATTAAATATACCCATTGATTATTGAAGCATTTAAAACTTATAAGTGCCTCATGAGCTTAGTTTAAATGTCATCAAGGACAACAACCACCCGAGCCACTGCCTGTTCACCCCGCTATCATCCAGAAGGCGAGGTCAGTACAGGTGCATCAAAGCTGGGACCGAGAGACTGAAAAACAGCTTCTATCTCAAGGCCATCAGACTGTTAAACAGCCACCACTAACATTGAGTGGCTGCTGCCAACATACTGACTCAACTCCAGCCACTTTAATAATGTATATTGATGTAAAAATGTATCACTAGCACTTTAAACAATTCCACTTAATATAATATAATGTTTACATACTCTACATTACTCATCTCATATGTATATGTATATACTGTACTCTATATCATCTACTGCATCTTTATGTAATACATGTATCACTAGCCACTTTAACTATGCCACTTAATATAATATAATGTTTACATACTCTACATTACTCTTCTCATATGTATATACTGTACTCGATACCATCCACTGCATCTTGCCTATGCCGTTCTGTTCCATCACTCATTCATATATCTTTATGTACATATTCTTTATCCCATTGTGTATAAGGTAGTAATTGTGGAATTGTTAGGTTAGATTACTCGTTGGTTATTACTGCATTGTCGGAACTAGAAGCACAAGCATTTCGCTACACTCACATTAACATCTGCTAACCATGTGTATCTGACCAATACAATTTGATTTGATTTGATACCCCCGTCATAATAATAAATAAGCTGGTTTCTCTTCTTTGTAAACAGAGTAATTCAAACGATTTGTTTTTACATTGTATCAACAGAAAACATGGTTAAAAGTATAATTATCTCATATGTCTATGAATTTGAGAGTTACATTACTCCAGCCCTCAGCTTTTAACCAAAACAGTGACAGGCTACTGCTTTGTTATTGTTTCAATGGCAGATTGCCCCTTTAAGATGAACACAAAGATGACATTTAAGTTAAGTAACTTAATAAAGTAGATTTGTGCTACTTAGTTTTCTTGAACAGTTCTGTAATGTATGAAAAAACAAAACTACTTTTACAGTGTACATTATTACACGCCAGAGATGAACTCATCCCCCTCCTCTTCCCTTCCAGGGCCAGAGTACAGACCGGATGGAGTCCCACGATGAAGCTCCTAACATCCTGCAGCAGCCCCTGGCCCTGGGCTACTTTGTGTCCACAGCCAAAGCCGGCCCACTGCCTGACTGGTTCTGGTCAGCCTGCCCTCAAGCTCAGAACCAGTGTCCCCTTTTCCTCAAGGTAAATCTGTCAGGCATCTGCACTCATACTCCTTGGCCCATATTCATATTGTCTCAGAGTACGAGTGCTGATCTAGGATCAACATTCTTGTAGTCTGAGACGCTTTGTGAATACAGGCTCTGGATTATAATATGTCTTCTGATCTAATGCCACTTTGACGTCATTGTTAATATTCATTTTTCAAATCATTGCTTTTGACTTGACAAGATTCTGTATCAAGCGATCATAGTTAATTAACACATCATTTTATTTGAACCTAGATTGTATTCACTTGCTCCAGATATCAGTGATTGACAGACTTTTGTTTGCTCTGTTACTGTGTGAATGGTTTAGCTAGGCCTGTCACTGACTTCCTTTGTGTCTTGTCTTTCCCCAGGCCTCTCTGCATCTCCACGTGTCTTCAGTGCAATCAGATGAACTGCTGCACAGCAAACACTCCCACCCACTCGACTCCAATCAGACCTCAGACGTGCTCAGGTAAACATTGGGGATGGGCATGAGTAATCAAGTAATTCAAATCAAATCAAATGTTATTTGTCACATTCACCAAATACAACAGTGAAATACTTACTTACAAGCCCTAACCAACAGTGCAGTTTAAACAAAATAGTAAATAAATACCCACCCATATGAATAAGAAATAAAAATAACTAATCATTAAAAAGCAGCAGTAAAATAACAATAGCGAGGCTATATACAGGGGGTACCGGTACAGAGTCAATGTGCGGGGGCACCGGTTAGTCGAGGTAATTGAGGTAATATGTACATGTAGGTAGAGTTATTAAAGTGACTATGCATAGATAATAACAGAGTTGCAGCAGTGTAAAGGGGGGCAATGCAAATAGTCTGGGTAGCCATTTGACTAGATGTTCAGGAGTCTTATGGCTTGGGGGCAGAAGCTGTTTAGAAGCCTGTTGGACCTAGTCTTGGCTCTCCGGTACCGCATGTCATGCGGTAGCGGAGAGAAAAGTCTATAACTAGGGAGGCTGGAGTCTTTAACAATTTTTAAGGCCTTCCTCTGACACCGCCTGGTATAGAGGTCCTGGATGGCAGGAAGCTTTGCCCCAGTGATGTACTGGGCCCTCTGTAGTGCCTTGCGGTCGAGGCTGAGCAGTTGCCATACCAGGCAGTGATGCAACCAGTCAAGAGCATGTGGATGCTCTCGATTGTGCAGCTGTACAACCTTTTGAGGATCTGAGGACCCATGCCAAATCTTTTCAGTCTCCTGAGGGAGAATAAGTTTTGTCGTGCCCTCTTCACGACTGTCTTGGTGTGCTTTGACCATGATAGTTTGTTGGTGATGTGGACACCGAGGAACTTGAAGCTCTCAACCTGCTCCTCTACAGCCCCATCGCTGAGAATGGGGGCGTGCTCGGTCCTCCTTTTCCTGTAGTCCACAATCATCTCCTTTGTCTTGAGCACGTTGAGGGAGAGATTGTTGACCTGGCACCACACTCTGACCTCCTATAGGCTGTCTCGTCGTTCTCGGTGATCAGGCCTACCACTGTTGTCATCGGCAAACCTAGTGATGGTGTACTCCCTGAGGGGCCCCCATGTTGAGGATCAGCTTGACGGATGTGTTGTTGCCTACCCTTACCACTTGGGGGGCGGCCCGTCAGGAAGTCCAGAATCCAGTTGCAGAGGGAGGTGTTTAGTCCCAGGGTCCTTCACTTAGTGATGAGCTTTGAGGGCACTATGATGTTGAACACTGAGTTGTCGTCAATGAATAGCATTCTCGCATAAGTGTTCCTTTTGTCCAGGTGGGAAAGGGCCGTGTGGAGTGTAATAGAGATTGCATCATCTGTGGATCTGTTAGGGCGGAATATTTGAGTACTCGAACGGACGTCAAATACTGTAAAACTATATGGTGGAATGTGCTTTGTGGCTGCCCGAACAGGCAAGTGACATTTTGTCTTGAAGACAACATTCATTTGTTTTGACTCTAGTGTCCATTTGTACATGTGCATTTGCGAGGCACAACAAAAAAGAAACCAATCCAAGCATCGCACTGTTCTTCTCCCTAAATGTCCTTTCCCCTCCATATCTCATTCACTCAGTTGCGTTCCGACCGCTCCCTCTACACACACATACTGAGTAATGTACGTAATGGTTATGATGAATTAATCATTGTTGCTATCTGATGGCATATAGATAAATGTGCACCTACTTTATGTTTTTCCAGCACGGACCTTGTGTTCTAAAAATGTGTTTTTCCATTTGATTAAAAAAAAAAACATGTGAGTACTCGAACAGTCAAAAAATGTCAAATTCCCATCCCTAGCAAACACACACATACACAGAAATGTATTTCCATTCAAAATCCTATTTTCCCTAACCCCTAACCCTAATTATAACCGTAACACTAAACCTAACACCTAAGCTTAAAATAGCCTTTGTCCTCGTGGGGATGTGGGAAATGTACCCACGAGGGATAATATATATATTTTTCCATCCTTGTGGGGACTTTTGTGGATTTCAGGTCCCCACGAGGATATAAAAATGAGACCACACACGCACACATTATGCGGTCACAAATACACTCCGCAGTCAAAGGGTCAATCTCATCCACGGCTCAGCCATTAAAGATCTTAGGACATGCTTTCAATCAATTTCTGGTATATCTAAAGTGCTTATCAAAGAGAGAGTAATGTATTCCACTTGATCTCAAGGTTTGTGCTCACTTTGAGAGGTGTGTTCGTTGTGAATAACTCCTCCTCTCTCCTTCCCTCTGTAGATTTGTGCTGGAGCAGTACAATGCCCTTTCCTGGTTGACGTGTGACCCCGCGACGCAGGATCGGCGCTCCTGTCTGCCCATCCACTTTGTGGTGCTCAACCAGATGTACAACTTCATCATGAAGATGTTGTAACAAATAGCCTAAAGGGTGGAGGGGAAGGGGAGACAATTAGGGGACATGCCAAAGGAAATGCCAACCTGGCAGGGTGATGCTGGACTTGAATAGGAGTAGATTAGAGAAGGCTGCTGGATGGAAGGAATGCCTTGGCCGTAGCGACGGCAATAGAAACGGGTCATAGAAACATCTCAGTCCGCTCCTACCACTGTGGTGGAAGAAGAAGAAGGGAGATTTCTGGAACGGGTGATGCTAATAACAGGAACAAGAGAAAAAGAGAGAGATCTCGGTTGCCATTGTATTTGCTGTGGTAATGCCATGGTAACACTGTGGCAAAACCGTTTGGGAAACATGTAAAGTATTGGAAATCAAGTCTCATTTCAGTGATCGAAACACTTGAATGGATCCTTGGTTTTAAGACCCGAAAAATTCCCTTTTTTCCTTTGGATGACATTTTATCCAAATGAAATGCCTGCATCTATCTTATTTATTGTACGTTTTTAAATGTATGATTTGTCTTAATCTCTTTTATATATAATAAATATCTTGAAGGTTTATATCGCCTTCCTGCTTTAAGGCAATTGGTCTAAGATATATGTAATCTTCTTAATTAAAAAACAAACAAAACCCCCCAGAAAAATGAAATAAAGTCGCAGTAGTTTGCTTTTAGAGTATTATTTTTTGTATTGGGGACAGAATATTTGTATTGTCACGATGTACAGAAGAAGTAGATTGGAGAATTATGTCCATGCCTTTGTGCGTGGAGGATTTACAGCTAAGCTGTAGCAGCAGAGGACTTGTACAGCAATGAAGTTCACTGTGTTCAAATAAAGAGGTACATTGTCATATATAGTATTTTATACCACACATTTAGACAAAAAAAAATAAACGGCAATATATATAAATAATTATATATGAATGCCGTGCCAGCGATGGGTGGTGCGGCTTCTGTTTTAGGAATAAAGTGCGTCAACTCAATTTTACCTGTGCATTTGTTGTGGTTCTTGCTTACTGGGAGAGGGATTGTGAGGTGCAATTATTTGGAAGAAAACCATAGGCTTCTTTTGGATGTAGCTGACCTCAGGTTTGACCCCTGTCTGGTGACAGATCTTGACAGAGGAATAAAAAAGAATATAGCGCAGCTGTAATCAGTCTGATATATACGAGGATACTATGCCTCTTCTTATCCATACAAATCCCAATTGGCTTTTGAGGTTTCTTTTTTTGACACCATTTCTGAGTGGTTACGGATGCATTTAGACCAACTCTATTTTACTTCTATGTGATAGTAAATGTGTGGTGTAAATGAACTTTAACCGGATATGGAGGGAAGCCCATGGATATGCAGTGTTTATTTTTGCACAGAGGAAGATTGATCTCTTGTATCTTCGCCTGTTCGGAATAAAACTGTACTTTCACTAAAATCCAATGTCATGTATCTTCTCTTGCATACTTCTGACACCTCAACATATTCATGCATAAGACTGCAAGACCTTTTCTATTGTTAAAATCTAGGCCTTTGGACTATGGTCTGCTTTTGTGTGTAGACAGGCCTATATACAGATGTATCTATATATTATTTGAACTCAGAAAAATGTTATACCAATGTATACAAATAGTGCCCGTTTTTTAAGACATGGTCTAAATCGGGATTGTTACAGGATCTGCATTTAAACAAAAAAAAATACTTGTGATTCAGGCACATAGTAGTCCGCAAGGATGATGAAAGCACTGACAGTCCCGGTCCTGGAGACCCGATTGTGCAGGGTTTTATTCTAGCCCAGTTCTAACCTGATTCAACATCAGTGTGCGCTGGCACTAGACAATGTTGCACTGGAACCAAATCATTCAACCCTGTAGAATAATCAGAGGGAAAAAAGCATTATAGACTTTTGTAAAACAGTTGCTAAAAGATAACGTATTGTTCCTTTATTCAACCATGATTTTGTTTGGCTGTCATCCAGGGGGGTAGAGAAGCAGTCTGACAAAAAAAGTGCACGCGGAGCGCCCCAATGCATGCTAGTAATGCTAGTGCTTGCTACTCCCAGGCACTCTCCTAGCTAGCCGTGGTGGCTGAACATTTTGCCCACATCTGCCCATATAGCCTTTAATGTTCAAGTAGTCACTAATGTACATTAATTTATTGTGATCATATTGTAAATATTTATTTATCTGAACATAGGTTGAATTACTTTATACAGACAGATTCGTAAGAATGAGACTGTCAGAGTTCGCGAGCTAGCTACGTTAGCTAACTGTTAGGAGCAGAAATACGGATACAGCGAATGCATACGAGTGGCTGTTGTGCTACGTGAGTGAGAGGTTTGACGTCCTAAAGGCTACATTCCTTCGTTGACACATCCCTAGAGAAGGTAATGTTACATTTATACCGGTTGACACGTGTTTTATTATCGATTAATGATAACATGTAACGTTATATTTAAAGAACTCCACCTTCAGACATACTAGGCTAGCTTATCTAGCTGTTGCTGACTGAGCTAACTAGCAAGATAGCTAGCTAGCTACTAGTTATGTTACCATTAGCCCATTATTGCCATTTCTTTAGATCTAGAAATCATGTTAATGTAAACTAGTTTAACTAACTAGGTAAGCTCCCCGCTCTTAAAATCATCAGGAAGTGTTTCATGATCATGTTGTAACGTTAGCTAGCTAAGAAGTCAGCACAAAGCGAGTTTAGCTTAGCTAGTAGGCTTGTTAGCAATGCCTTTTATTCACAGCCTGTTCCTGAATAAGTCACCAGCTTTCTGGCTAACTTGCTGATGAACTAAGGATGCAAAATTATTTTTGTTCACATGACTGCATGGAAAACACTATCATTGAAGCTTCAAAGCAACATAAACTTCTGAAGCAAGTCAATTGAATGCCAAGCTACAAATAGTTCCACTTTTAAGCTGGAGCATCAGGACAGCATCAACTAGAAACCTCACTCTGTCCAGTCTCAGGTGTGGACCCAGTCCCAGACTACCAGTAGAGAGGTGTGGACCCAGTCCCAGACTACCAGCAGAGATGTCAGAAAGTGCAGGGCTGCAGTTTGTCAGCCCATATGCCTTTGAGGCCATGCAGAAGGTGGATGTGGTGCGTCTGGCTGCCCTGAGTGACCCAGAGCTGAGGCTGCTGCTGCCCTGCCTGGTTCGGATGGCTCTGTGTGCCCCAGCCGACCAGAGCCAGTCCTGGGCCCAGGACAAGAAGCTCATCCTGCGCCTGCTCTCCGGGGTGGAGGCTGTCAACTCCATTGTGGCCCTCCTGTCTGTCGATTTCCATGCTTTAGAGCAGGATGCCAGGAAGGAGCAGCAACTCAGGTATGACCTTTGAATGATCTCGGAGACAGAGACACTAGTTAACTGTATTAATTACACTGTATTATTACACTCAAGGACACTCAACTCAAGTAAACAACTTATACAGGTCGAGTAGATGTGTTTGGTTAGTAATATGACTAACCTCATATTTAGCCTTTTGTAAATAAACTTGGAAAATCAAAATCAAATACATATTTTTTGAATCTCCCTTCTGTTTAGCAGAGTAAAGAGTTTGTTTAGCATGTTGTGTGGATGGTAGGGTCAGGACCAGTATCGCAATATTTTTTCCATTGCAAAAAATTGAAAACATGAAGTAGACTCTTTTGTCCTTTACAAATCTGCTGTATGTAAAATATTGTGTGCTATAGCTTGGAAAATAAATTCATGTGACTGGATGACAACATAATGATTTGTTGTCAACATTAGGGCTATTTTCCTAAAGAAGATAAATCCGCTTTGTGTTTTCTTTCCTTGCCACGATACCAACAAGTATCGCAATATTAGCATTGCGATACTGGTGTTGTCCCAGCCTTAGTGGATCGGAGATACTGATTGTTCTGGTGTGGTGGTGTCCCCTCTGACAGGCACAAGGCGGGTGGCTCTAATGGAGAGAGCATCCTGGTGTCTCAGCTGCAGCATGGCCTCACCCTGGAGTTTGAACACAGTGACCCTCTCAGGAGACTCAGGCTGGCACTCAGTGAACTACTGGCCATCATGAACAAGGTAACAGTCATCTCACTGCTTCCCACGGGGTTAGTTTAACATGTGTATGGCGCTTTTACAGGCCCTCAAAGCACTTTACCAGGCAAGGGGGAAGCTCACCACCTCCACCACCAATGGGTAGCGCCCAACTGAATCACGTGGCCCTGCCTTTAGCAAGCGTCCAGTTTATCATACTCAATTTTGTATTTGTGTGTTGTAAATTTGGCTGTTTTGTCTTACAGGTGGCTGATTCCAATGGGGAATGGTTCCTGAAGTCCTCTGAGCTATTTGAGAGCCCTGTTTACCTGGAAGAAGTTGCAGATGTTCTCTGTATACTTCAAGCAGGTACTTGCGTCAATAGAAAATACCTCATTATGTGGAAATGACAGTTTTCTAAAAACATATTTGAGAATCAGCAATTTCTCAGATTTTGATTTGGAAGCTTTTCTCAGATCAAATAACTGGTTTTGCACGGAACCCCCAAGTTTGATGTCTGCAGCCCCCCCTCCCCCCTCCTCCTCTTGTCCTCAGAGTTGCCCTCTCTGCTGCCCATCATAGACGTGGCAGAGGCTTTGCTGCATGTGAGAAACGGTGACTGGTTTCTGTGCCTGCTGGTTGCCAACGTCCCTGACAGCTTTAATGAAGGTAGGGTGAACGATGCAAAATAATGTCTATGAAAATTAACAATAAATATATATTCTACGTTTGGACTGTTACAGTATGTTGCACAAATTGTTTAGCTTTACCATGCCCGTACTACTAATTATAACACCGCATTAGTTGATTAGCTGGTTTTATTGAGCCTGTGGCCCACATGTTTGGCAAGCTGATCCTAGTCTATAGGTGGAGTATATTTAATCTAATAGAATAATCAGTGTCTGTATAGATCCGATTGTAATTCTAGGCAGATAATTATTGACATTGGCTGCCTATTCCACATTTCTTCACCCAGTTAGGTATTTCCCCTTGTAATTGGACAATGTTTCAGCCCCAGAGGGAGGACTAGATTCATGTGTACTCCTTATAATATAGATGAGTATGATTGTCTTGCTACTGGCCCAGAGTGTGTGTGTTCTCTGCTTTGAGAGACACATTATGAAGATCTAGCTCTGCTAGCAGCCTCTGGTGCCTTCTTATCAACCAGGGGGTCAGGCCTGAGTCAATAGCCTATTTGCATTAGCGAGACCAGCGAGAAGGAAGCAGTCAGTCGGCAGACATCACATAGCGCTGAACATTAGTGAATCCTCATGGCTTGCTATTGGAATTGGCCTCTTTCAGATAAATGGGCGGGAAATGGGCCCTGTCTTGAGGCATCAAGTGTGAGGCATAAATTTGCCCAGCATATTTATTTACTTCCATTCCTTTACCTAGATTTGTGTGTATTAGATATATGTTGTGAAGTTGTTAGATATTGTTGGAGCTAGAAACACAAGCATTTCGCTACACCCGCTAAACACGTGTATGTGACCAATACAATTTGATTTGAACATGAAGCGGTAACTAACTTGGTCTTCTTGAGTCTTTTATGGCATATGCAATTCTTCGTAAGTAGGCAAGATGGAAGATAAAATTGTTTCAGTTAGTCCTGAGCGATTAACTGAAGTCGTTATTTTTTGGGGTTATAAAAACAACTAATTGACCGACGTTGGTTCAATTACTTGAATAACATTTACGTATACTTTACGCGCTGTTTCTCAAGAGAAATCTAATCATTCATGAGAGAAATAACTATGTGGGACACTTGGAAGATGTCGTCTTCATTAGGCAAATATAAACTTAGTTCAGCGCAGAAACCTGGTAATTGACTACAATGAGCATAATCTATTGCGCATGTTCATTACTGCCATGGACAGAGGCAGATATAGACCGCATGAGAGAGGAATGACAACACCACGACGAAAGAAAGAGTTTGTGAGGTAGCTCTACCAGATTGATCATTAAAGTAGTTGGTAATAAGCAGTCTTGAAGTATGCCTTATCTACTTTGAAGAACTAGTACAATTATTTTGTCAGCCAACTAGCGACTACTAGCCTAGCTAAATAGTATGACTCATTCAATAGGGAGCACAGAGATAAAGGGCCCCAAAGCGCACACATTCCTGGAACGCGCCGCTTTTCAGTTTGCTTCAGCTAGCGACTAACGAGCTGCAACAAAACACTCAAACTGGACCATTTTATCTCCATCTCTTCATTCAAAGACTCAATCATGGACACTCTTACTGACAGTTGTGGCTGCTTCACGTGATGTATTGTTGTCTTTACCTTCTTGCCATTTGTGCTGTTGTCTGTGCCTAATAATGTTTGTACCATGTTTTGTGTTGCTACCATGCTGTTTTCATGTGTTACTGCCATGCTATGTTGCCTAACGTCTCTCTTTATGTAGTAGTGTGGTGTCTCTTGTCGTGATGTGTGTTTTGTCCAATATATCTATACACACACACACTCGCACTCTGTCGGAGCTAGAAACACAAAAATTTCGCTACACCCGCAATAACATCTGCTAAACAAGTGTATGTGACCAATACAATTTGAACATGAAGTGGTAACTAACTTGGTCTTCTTGAGTCTTTTATGGCATATGCAATTCTTTGTAAGTAGGCAAGATGGAAGATAAAATAGTTTGTTAGCTAATGACAGCCTACAATGACGGCCTACCAAAAGGCAAAATCCCTGCAGGAGGCTGTCATTGTAAATAAGAATTTGTTCTTAACTGACTTGCCTAGTTAAATGTATTAAATAAAAGATGGTTGCCTGGCAGTGGGAGCTGGTGGGAGGAGCTATAGGAGGATGGGTTCGTTGTAATGGCTAGAATGGAATCAATGGAACTGTATCAAACATATGGAAACAACATGTTTGACTCGGTTCCAATTATTCCAGTCCAGCAATTACAATGAGCCTGTCCTCCTATAGCTCCTCCCACCAGCCTCCACTGTTGACTGGCTCGCTGGCTGCTAATGCCTGAGTACAACTGAACACGCAGATTGGCAAGTGTTTTTCTGTTCGTCATTAGAAAAACAAGATTTCAGTCTTGGTGTGTTTCCTGACTGATTCCGTGTTTGGTTAATGTTTGTCCCCCATGGGACACTGTAGTCACGGAAGCCTATGTCACTTCCTCAAAATCCCCAGAATGAATATAAGATGACAAATGTAGATGTTTTTGCCAAGGATGTTTTAGTTGCGCAATTGTTCATCTTAGGTGTTTGGTGCAGTATTTCTCAAGTAAAAGAATGTGCAACGTGTTGTAGTCAATATTGACACTAGAATAACTGTTTCTGACTCCTATCGATGCCACATAGGTCATTAAAAGGGATTTGTTGCTTTTTAAGGATAGAAAAATAATAGTCATCAAATAAGAAATATACACAACTGAAATGTTTGATTTAAAGTCGGTAATGTGAATATGTTATGGTTAATAAGTGATAAGCCGTAATGGGCATTAACTACCATAATGGGGCTCTAATTGTTTTATTCTGCCTTACAGCATTCCACTCACTCTGTCAGCAAAAAAGGCAGGTGATGGCTGAGGGAAGCTCTAAAATAATGTTAAATATGTTTTATTGAAATCGAAAACCGTTATTATTTTTTAAACAATCGAGCCAAAACCGAACCGACCTCAAACAGCACTAATCATGCACTAGTTTTAGTGCATGTCTCAGTTGGCCATAAACATTTAGTCTTTTAAACTGTCAGCTACAGTGAATAACCGGTCAAAAAGAGAAGCCCTGTTAAAGTGCATGTGCTTTTGAGAGCTATTAGATCTTATTTACAAATAAATGAGTAATGATTCCATGCCTCATTGGATTTCTGTAAGCAGTCTGTCTACTAAGGCATAATGCACTGCTACAGACATTGAAGGTGAAGCAAACAGACAGAGAAAATGCTCTGGCGGGACAAAGAACAATTGTTACAGATTTTATTTTTTCTTTATTTTACTAGGCAAGTCAGTTAAGAACAAATTCTTATTTTCAATGACGTTAACTGCCTGTTCAGGGGCAGAACGACAGATTTTGTACCTTGTCAGCTCGGGGATTTGAACTTGCAACCTTTCGATTACTAGTCCAATGCTCTAACCACTAGGCTACCCTGCCGTCCTTGAGAGGTTAAAAACATGGCTTGTTTTCATGCATCTTTCATATCCTCTGTTATTATTAATAACAACAAATGATTTGAATAACCCAAACATGAAGAATGTATTATCAAAATCAAATTTCATCAGTCAAATCCCATTATTCCATAACTTTTTTATTTGTACGGATTTCATACAGATGTATTTGTAAAATAGTGTTTTGATAAGAAAATGTAACACATCCTCTGAAAAGAACAACCATTCTCCGCATAGCATGTAACTGATATCTGTGGTGTGTTCAGTGTGCAGGGGCCTGATAAAGAACGGGGAGCGTCAGGATGAGGAGAGCATGGGAGGGAGACGCAGGACAGAGGCCCTGAGACAGCTGTGTCAGATGAACCCCTCCCAGGCACTCAACATCAGAGCCATGGTGGTGAGTCCATCTCTCTTATGCATTTTTCACACTGTTGTACATGAACCATTTGTCCTTTCCAGCAACTAGGGTGGATTTGTAACCGGGCCAGCACAGTACAACTCGGCTCTTAAACCGTAGAGCTGTGCAAATGCCACTGCTGTTTGCTGCCCTGATGGAAACTGTCATGCTGTCCTGTCCACTGTGTGTTTGTCCTCCCCAGGTGGAGGAGTGTCACCTGCCAGGTCTGGGTGTGGCCCTGACCCTGGACTATAAGCCTGACACGGCCGATGATGCAGTCAGCCCTCTGGTGTCCTACGTCAGTGGGCTGCTGCTGGGCACCAATGGGAAAGTACGCACCTGGTTCAGCATGTTCATACGCAACGGACAACAGGTGAAGAACACTGCCTACAATGAGATTTGAACTATACAAATGTACATTCTGCTCCTCAAACACACACACACAGGTCTCACTGATACCTTCTACTCTCTTACAAAACTCTCCTCCCTCAGAGGAAGCGTGAGAGCAGTTCTGTGCTGTGGCAGATGCGTAGGCAGCTATTGTTGGAGCTGGTGGCCATCTTGCCCCGGTCGCGCAGCACCCACGAGCCCAACGACAGTGTGGAGGACGCAGAGAGCAGCTCTGGGTACTCTGGTCTCCGGGAGGAGCACGTGGTGAAGGCCTCCGCCCTGCTCAGACTCTACTGTGCCCTCATGGGCATCGCAGGACTCAGGTAGGTAACACGGAGGAGGAGGAGAGGGAGGGGAGATCAGTTGGGATAGCACTGATGGTCTCTGATAGTTCCACTGTTTGAAATGTTCATTAATTATTTTCACGATGGGGGAGTTTTTAAAGGATGTAATTAACCTTTGGAAGATTTCTGTGTCTTTGTAATTGTGTGTGTTTGTGATATGTTGAAGTAATGTGTGTCTTTCCCCCGTTGACAGGCCCACTGATGAGGAGGCAGAGCAGCTCCTCCAGCTCATGACCAGTCGACCCCCGGCCACTCCAGCTGGGGTGCGATTTGTCTCTCTGTCCTTCTGTAAACTACTGGCCTTCCCCACACTCGTCAGGTATGACCACGAGCAACATCTTTATATGAATTTGACATGTAAAAACACACGTCAAGAAAGAATGACACTGACGCGTTCAACACATTAAATGGTTGGGTGGAGAGGGCAGGGCTTGACATTAACTTTTTTAGCCACTTGTCCTTTGGACAAGAAGGACAGATAAGAAAAAAAAAAGTTATACTTTTCAAAATGTTAAATGGTCTGTAACACAATTTTAAAATGCATTGCTATCTTTTTTTTTAAACCATCGAGAATCAGACAGAAATGAAGGCTACACTCTGCCTATTGGCTTCTTTGTATATTCAAGCCAGTCTCCAAATACAACACTCCCCTTTAAAGGCTCTCCTGGAGGATAGTTGGCCACCCTTGTTAGCCTATAAAATATTACAACATTAGGCTACAATTACAATTACAACCAAATACTTTTTCATCTCTTTATAAAATAATTCCCTCTATGGATCCCAAATTAATACAACCACTGCACGTAATTGTATTTTTTTTTAGCAATGAGGCTGATGCAACCGATCAGACTGTTTAACTTTAAATGTATTTCTTCATATTATAAGCTGAACAATGTGCACATGGCTGTAGGGTATGTGCGAATGTTCCAAAACTTGCAATTAGCGGGAAAACACAGTTGTCGAAAGTGCATGGCACGTGCAAGTGGTTTCATGTGACAGAGATGAAAATATCCATTACAAATGGAGATTGAGGGGTGCTCTAAAGATGTATCAACTAGCATGGGTTACTAATATGGCTGAAATTGTCTTTGGCTGCTGGACAATAAAATAATGTTGATTTTGAAAACCAATAGAACATGAGAAAAATGCAGGTTTCTAAAATAATTCCCTCAACATTTCTGCGGTTGTATTTTGGCTAGGCTACTTTAAAACAAGGTAAGACATGCTTCATAAAATGACGTAAAACGTCTATTTTAAACAATTTAGTTTATGGTTAAATCGTTTTAAAATGCTCACCACCTTTTCTCAGATTCAAGGTGGGTGATGTGCGGTGCTCAACAGGCACGACCCTTAACTCTTCAGTCTTGTGACCACTTGATCTGAAGTAACGTGCCTCCTTTGTTGACCCGAATCAGGCCTTTAGGTGTTAATGTTAATTATCCTTCGTTATATTTGTCAAACATGCTGACTGGCGTTCAGCCTACATTTATATAATTAAAAGTAATTCAAGTTTGGCTACATTTTCTGCAGCATTTCTCATGTCAACATCGGTTTGGACATGAGAGGCTGTAGCTAATATGCACGTAGGCATTTTTATTTATGTACATTAAAAGTCCATTTTAATATTATTCCAATGTTGGCCTTTTGATCCAATTCTGATCAGAGTAATTGTTTGATATTGTGATTTAACAACTTAAATCTATTTATTCTTGTCTGACTTTTTAAAACTTGTCCTGGACAAGCGATAATGTCGAGCCCTGCTAGTATAAAAATCACACAAACGAACACAGTACAAAGTATTCACAGCTCTGATCTAATGTGTCAATGTGACAGTGAAAGGCTAACAGTAGTCTTTGTATCTAGTACCAAGCAGATGGCAGAAAGATTCTCGCTAGGTTAACAGAGCCAGATTAAACAGGTGGCTTCTCTGCAGCGTTATACTGAGTGGTATCTGTGGCTACGTGACGGTGTTGTGTGATATTGTCTCTCCTGCAGCACCCCGGAGCAGGAGCAGCTGATGGTGATGTGGCTCAGCTGGATGATCAAAGAAGAGGAGTACTTTGAGAGGTGAGGATGGTGGCCTGGTCCTTATGTGATGATAGACATTATCAGACCTGGGTTCAAATGGTATGTGTTTTCATATACTTTAGTTTTCCTTGATTGCGCATCAATCGGTGCAATCATTTCACACAATATGAGCATTTCATTAGCAAACCTCCAAAATGGTCATGATGACATGAGTCATATGTGTCTCTCGACATTCAGTAATTGTCTTCCAGTTAAACAGGCTCAGAATTTAACAATGTCTGACAAAAAAAGTGCCCTGAGTGTTCTTTTTCATTCCCCCAGTTCCAGTCACAGTTCCCTGTTTTTTTCTGGTAGGAGAAAGGCTGAGGCCAGACAGAGCTCGTCTCAAAACAAACAGTGCAGGGATGCGAGGCAGGGTGGGTGGTGATGGATGAGGGGGGGAGTTGGGCTGGAAGGGGGAACAAACCCGGGAGGCCCCGACAGGCTTTTAAAAATGTAATAAGCCCTTCATTGAACCATGAGTTATCACTGCAGCAGCCCAACTCCCCCTCTGGGATGGTAAATGAGTGTTGCCCGGCGCCGTGGAGGGGACACTAGGCTGGAGGAGGGGGGTGTCTAATATAGCTGGGCATAATCATTTTATTAAAGCGCTGTCCTCTAAGATGCATTGTAAGCCGTCGGTTTAAATCTCTCTCTCTCCTGACCCCCTTTTTTTCTCCCTCTCCCTCTCTCACACACTCTTGTGTGTACAGTGCTGCAGGGGTCGCCGCTTCCTTCGGAGAGATGCTATTACTGGTTGCCATGTATTTCCATAGCAACCAGCTCAGCGCCATCATCGAGCTGGTCTGCTCCACTTTGGGGATGAAGGTAAGGTGGAGGGATCGATAGTCCAGTCAGAGGGAGAGTGGCTAACTGTTGTACTTCCTCCACTTCAGCTATGCAGGGAGCCTACAAACAGAGGGCTGCCTGCCAATACACTGACTGTTGTGTTCAGTTATTTTTGCTGTCACTTCATTTCTCAGAGAAAGAGGGTGCAATGTAATTTGGTTGTATTGAATTTTATTCTCACCCTAGGCTGTCGGCACTGAATCCATTCTGCTTTTGTCATGTAGAATTTCTGTTATCCAATATGAATAGAGTGGAATTATTAACTGCCAGGGTTCATTCATTGCCCTCAGGATGTTTTCACTAGGTACTGGCTGCAATAAAAGCAACTCCCTTGGTTGATACCAGTCTAACTGATCCTTCTGTAAATGATACCAGTCTAAACTGATCTCTTGGTAAATGCCACCTTTTCTTCCCTGCAGATTGCAATTAAGCCCAGCTCTCTGAGCAAAATGAAGACCATCTTTACCCAGGAGATTTTCACTGAGCAGGTACTTCAGCCACATATACCATTTGTCCACAGTTGGCCTAATCTTTTTAGATAGCATATTTCTTTATGATTTACATGTTGTTTATTTGCTATACAGTGCCATATTATTTCAACATTTCAGTCATTATAATGATTTACCTATTTCAACTTTTCAACTTGTTTCATTATTCATGTTTTTGTATTTGAACTGATTTGATCCTCCATCCGTAGTTTTGGCCAGGTGTATTGAAACTGTATTGATTTTTGTCGAGGTGGTCACTGCCCACGCTGTGAGGGTGGCGGTTACCAACAACCTGAGTGCCAACATCACAGGCTTCCTGCCCATCCACTGTATCTACCAGCTGCTCCGCAGCAGAGCCTTCACCAAGCACAAGGTCTCCATCAAGGTAGGCCGTTCTCAAGTCTGTGGTTCTGTTATTGGCCTCGTGATTTTTCTGTTAATTCATGGCTCCATCGACTGGTTACTTCCAATGAATGAGGGTTGTGGCTTTGGTGAGCAGCATGGTGAATTCCACTTGCTATAAAAGCAGATATGGGAAAGAGCACTTACACCTGATAAATAGTTTAACTGTTTACTAGTACTAGCCTTTTTGGTACAATAGTCTATACAACAAATACATATTAATATACACATTAATACTGTTGAATTCCATGTCTCCAATAGGACTGGATCTACAGGCAGCTGTGTGAGACATCCACCCCGCTCCACACCCAGCTGCTGCCCCTCATCGATGTGTACATCAACTCCATCCTGACCCCAGCTTCCAAGGCCAACCCTGAGGCCACCAACCAGCCAATCACTGAGCAGGAGATCCTCACCGTCTACCAAGGCTCCACTGCAGGGGTGAATGAGTTTTTAAACACGCATGTAACACACACACACACAGGGGGTAAGGTTTTCTAAAGACTGGGGTGGGTTTTCCTCTTACTTTTTACCTAGCCTTTGCTCCTTCCATATTTATTTTGATGCTGACAAACTCCCCAGTCCCTGCCAGTGACAAGAATACCCATAACATGATGCTGCCACCACAATACTTGAACATACATAGGGTTTTCACCCAAACCTGTAGTTTTTAATTTAGGCCAAAAAGTTAATTCCTTTGTCGTGCAGTATTACTTAACGGCCTTGTTGCCAACAGAATAGATTTGGAGTGGATTTTTCTTTTTTACACAGGCTTCATTCTTTTAATTTAGTCATACAGGCCAATAATGTGGAGTGGATGCATTGTTGTTGACCCTCTTAATTTTCAAGTATTGTGATGGCAGCATCATGTTATGGGTATGCTCGTCACTAGCAGGGACTGGGGAGTTTGTCAGCATCAAAATAAATATGAAAGGAGCAAAGCCCAGGTAAAAAGTAAGAGGAAAACCCACAGTCCTTTCCTGTAAACTTAACCTAGTTAGATAAAGGTTAAGTAAACATTTTGAAAATCATCTTGGGATAGTTTTATTTTTCAGCGGGACAATTACATTTCCTTGGTAAAGACATTGGTAAAGACACAAGAATGGCTTGCCAAGAGGTGCTGAATGGTCCAGTCGCAGTCCTTACGTAAATCTTGAAAATCAGAAGCAATGTTTGAATGTTGCTTTCCATCAATGATTCCCAACCAAATGTACGGAGCTTGAGCAATTTCTACAAAAACAATAGATTTGTTGCCCTCCGAGTAGTGCAAGGTTGCTAGAATCTTATTTAAATGATCCACAGCTGTAATAGTCCCTGTCTGTACTCGATAGAACGTGACCTTTTGTTGTCTGCTTGTTAAGAAAAGTACATGTCTAAAAAGGACTTTTCCTGACCATTCTCACTACTTAGAAAAATGTAATATTGTAGGCCTGCATGAGTACTAGCTAGCTACTGACCGGACCAGCTAGCCAATACCAACAACACAAACAAACGGACTATATAGCTACAAGTAGTGAGTGGAGTTAAACAGACTATACTGAACATGTTGAAAGTCTTACCTGTGATGAAATGTTTTCCACACACATAGCTACGTGTAGCCTACTTGAACACAGCGTCCCCACATTTCCCACTCCCACACCGAATAGCCTGAAGCCACAGGGATCCTCTTGCAGGCTCCATTTCCCTACATGGGAGCATTTCGACCTGTAGGTTGGGACTTTTAACCTGGTTACGTGTACATTGAAGAATACAGCAGCTTTTCGGCTTGTTTTGTTATTTCTGTATAATTGATGACGAAGTTGGCTCTTATTTTACAATGATGGTCACTAGGAAAGAGTGTTTTTCCCCAAACAATCTATGGCCGTGGTCAAGGGAATTTCTGATTATTATGTGAATATCGAGTATGGATGCCATAGGTGCTTCCACTAAGTGTTAACCCAGGGGTCTTTTGTTTTATTAATTTGGAAAATGTTCTATAAAATAAATGTCACTTTGAAAATGTGGAGTAGGTTGTGTAGATCGGTTGGAGAAAAAAATCCAATTGAATCCATTTTTAGATTGAATTTTAAGGCAGTTAAATGTGGAGACAGTGCAAGGGGTCAAAACCCCTTCCATCAATGGCTAATTAATGAGAAAAACATGTCAGACAGATCAAACTAGCTCTTAACAGCCCAAATATATGAATGTCAAATATAGATTGCTCAAACAGGTTGTACATGCTTTGGAGATAAAAACAAGGTTTGACACAATCACTGGATGGTGCAGATTTAAAAGCAAGCAGCGATACAAAGCCACCATGTAAAATATTCACGTTAAATGGTAGTTGGTCCGTTTCAATTAATCTGACCATTCGTTATGTTTAGAGGCCATTGGGAGTAAATTGCCTTTAATATCATTATAGTGTCCCTGGTCTATTGGGCTGTCTGCAGCCACTGACATGATATTTAACGATGTCATACATCAGCAACGCCGTATTCATGTCCTGCCATCCACTTTGTTCTTTTATTCCGCCTTGGTTGCCTGAGAAGGTCAGAGAGAGGGCCATTTGTCGCTAGTAGCCCATTGGCCCTGCAGTGTAGAACACTCTGTGGCGACCTGCCCCTGACCTCTCCTCGTCTCTGTCTCTCCCTGCTCTCTCTTCCCTCTCTTTCTCTCTTCCTCTATCTCACTCTCTGTCTCACCCCGATCTCTCTCTTTCTCCATCTCTCTCTCTGGCAGGGAGAGGGTGGTCGAGCGGTGCGTTCCAGATACAGCATCACCACACAGCTCCTCATCCTCTACTATATTCTGTCCTATGAGGAGGCTCTCCTGTCCAACACTAAACAACTGGGTATGTATCCTACACGATCTCCTCCTGGGTATGTACCATGGGCATCCCCTGATAAATACAAGTACCATAGTGTATGTTACTCCTGAACTTCATTCATTCAGCCACCCTTGGCTTCTCTCCTAGCCACCCTGTTGCTGCTTTTTCTTCTCCTCCACTCAGGCACTTTCATTGTCTTCTCCATTGAAGAAGCTATGCTGTGTTTGGAATGGACAGAGAGAGTGAGTGTCAGGGAACCAAGAGAAAAGGCAGGCTTTGTCCTCTGTTGTTAAGCTACTAGGAAACTGTGTGTTGCTATGGGGGATTCCTTTCTCCCCTCCTGGCTTGGCTGGCTTGGCTTTCTTTCAAGCTTCCATTTATTCTCAATAACCAGCCAAGTATAATGTCCAGGGGAGGTGTTACCTACTGGACTGAATGACTTGGCAGAGTCAGTATTTCTTGGATGGTAAGGTCTTCCCTCCCTTCATTAGTCCTCATTTACGTCTGTGTTAGTTTATACATATGCTCCCCTCTTAATTGTTGTGCTGCTGCACCCTTCAGGCAGGAATAATGATGCCCATCAGCATTGTTATTGAAGCCATTTCAGTGAAGAATCACCCCACTCTGGTAGTACTCACACAGGGTGTTTTTAAATAGACAGCAGGGCCAAATCAACCTTTCCTCTCTCCTCAGCTCTGATGCAGAGGAAGCCCAAGTCGTACTCTGCCATACTCATGGACCAGATCCCCATCAAATACCTCATCACCCAGGCCCAGGGCCTGCAACAGGAGTTGGGGGGTAAGTACATCTAATGTACAGGGTATCCCTAAGTACTTATTACAGTAAGTAGGGGTTGGAGTGTCTTTTGAATTGACATTGTTTTTAATCGGTCATATTTAAAGCCCCATCAACATAGATTCTATGTATATGCAAAGTGTACCCAGATCATTTAGGGAGTCAAACGTGTATAATATGTAACTTAAAATGTAATTTATTATATTTTTTACCAGTTAATGTTATGAAAGCAACTAATTAGCCTACTGATTAACCTACTACACTTTCTCTTTTGGTGCTCCAGCAAGTTTAGTTAGGCACCTATTTGCCTGGTAGCCAGTGTTTAGTGTAGGCTACCATTAACCTAATGCAAGCCATTCTTACCTGCTAATTTGTAACACTGTGTGTATAACTTATTTCAGTGTATTAGCCTTCTTTAGGGTCAGCGTTCTTTTCCTTTGCTTGTTTTAGTGTCATGTCTTTTGACTCCTCTCCTTTCCTCCCCCCTCCCCAGGCCTCCACTCGGCCTTGCTGCGGCTGCTGGCCACTAACTACCCCCACCTGTGTATGGTTGAGGACTGGGTGTGTGAGGAGGAGGTGACAGGAACCCTGCCTCTGCTCCGGAGGATGCTGCTCACCTCTAACACCTGCAGATACTCACAGACACAACTCCACGACGGTGAGACTGGGGAGGTTGTGGGGTGGGGAGGTTGAGGGAGTGGGGAAGTTGTGGGGAATGGGGGTAGGGTGGAGAGAACCGTTTTGGGAATGGTGAGTTTACATCAGAGTTTATGGGGCTAGTTGTTGAAGAAGCCCTATAAGAGGCCAATAAAGAGTAATGTGCAGTGTTGGGCTTTGGGAAGGTAGTTGGGACTCAACAGAGAAGAGTAGTTCTAGACTCTGTAATAGTGAGTGGGATAAACACAGGGTAATGTGATGAAAAGTGTGTTGTTATCCTGCAGTAAGGGCTTCAGTGTCAGATTATCATGCTGCTATTGGCCTCTAATAGAGAGATGGAGCCCCCTGGTAGATCACCATGGGTGCATCCCAAATGGTACCCTTTTCCCTAAATATGCACTACTTTTGTAGGGCATAGGGTGCAATTTGAGACGCAAATACTTTCACTGTCAGGGAATCAGACCTACTACTGCTGCATAGCTCCAAGGCACTTCTAATCTCATCTGTAAAACTACATCTGATTAGGAGGGAAATAATCTATCTACACGCAAATTTAATCCAATATTCTCCCCATCAAAAACAAAATACATTTTCTTTATAAGAAAATCTTTAAATTTGAATCGTAACCTGGAGCTTGTTTCTTGGTTATGTAAGTAATTTCACTAGTGTGCCATGGTGAAAAGTATCCGTTTTTAGAAAGGAAGAGAAAGAGGAGGCCCAGAGGCGACCGTCTCCTGGATTACAGTGGACACAAAGCGGGAAGGAGAGGAGGGATCCTATACTGCAGCAAAACAGAGGCTTGGTGGTGTTCAGTAGAGCCTGGGATGCAAGCAGTGCTTTTATGTCATAGTGATATTAACAGCCTCTGTTGTTGGGGAGGTTGACCTTTTAAGTGAATCAGCTGCAGAACAGAGCAGAAGAGAGAGGAGTTGAGACTAGAGAGATGTGTATACTCTCCCTCTCTCTTTCTCTTGCTTTTTTCCCTTTCTACCCATGCCATCTGCTCCCTCCATCCACATTGATGTGAAGTAAGTGGACAGGTGAAAGCAAGCCTCACGATTGACCTCTGCTATATCACCTTCAGGCTGTCCTGTGGTTTCAGATCAGTGGAGTGGAAGGAAAGGAGACTAGATTGTATCAAGCCAATCTATTAACACTGGGCCAGTTTCCTAAACCCAGAGTCATTTTAGGCCTGGACTACAAATCTCCATTGAAAGTGCTTTTTAGTCCAGGAATAGGTTTGATCTGTGTCTGGGAAACCAACCCTAAATAAACTGTATTATCAGGGCAGTCTAGGATTTGTACATTTTTATTTTTGGACTTCTATATTAAATATAAGAGGTTTAATTTCTCCAGCCCCATCCCTCAGCTGTAGGGCTGTATGATATGGGCAAAACATCTAATCACAAATTATTTTATTTCGCACTAAATATTGCGATTTGACTTCTAATATTTAAAAAACACTTGGATGAACCGTTGAAATCATATATAATAATTATTCTAATTATATGGTTGGAATACAGTGTTTGGTATGACAATGAATGAAAAAGACAGGTAGGCGTAGTGATGGGGCTGGAACCTAAATATTGGTCATTCTTTCCCAGGGGACCCTAGTTAGATTTGAATAGCTGTTACATTCAGACAAAGATTTTAGAATATGCTTCGCTATTCCTCTCTGATTCAGAACATGTTGTAGCACAAACATTTTGATGTACACCACCACTGTATTAGAGCTACAGTTTGTTAGCCAGATTTGCCCTATCTCAGTCAGTGCATTTAGCTTGATAGTTAGTGTTAGCAATTAGCATTAGCAGCTAACGGCCCCAAAAATTGGGCACATGCAGCTTGCTAAGTCTAACTAGCATTTGCTGATGGCAAGATATAAACTTTTTTTCTCAATATTTATTTTATTTTATGCGCGCTGTGTTAAGAAGCAGTGTGGCTTGGTTGGGTTGTGTATCGGAGGATGCATGACTTTCAACCTTCGTCTCTCCCAAGCCCGTACGGGAGTTGTAGCGAGGAGACAAGATAGTAGCTACTAAACAATTGGATACCACGAAATTGGGGAGAAAACGGAGTAAAAAAAAGAAAATACACAAACTAATAGTCAAATAAATACAAAATTGATTTATTTTTAAGAAGCAAAGTATGCAGCATCGTTCTTGTTTGGATTCTGTTGAGAGTGAATCTACAGAGAGGAGAACTGCTGCCTGCTTGAGTGAGTGACAGGGGGCGGGACTTGGTTTGTGTGGAAAAGCATCCTAGAGGGAGAAACTACAATCGGAGTAAACTATGAAAACCGATGTTACAGGCGGCTGATTGGTGTTTCAAAATATTGCCAAAAATATGGATCTCTTGCGATATGGATATGCAATTTTTATGTAGATTTGATAAATTGTTCAGCCATACTCAGCAGTTTACCAAAACAAGTTCTGTGGGTGTCCCCGCTTTTTTGTTTTTTCCAATCCAGGATTGGCCCTTTTAAGACTCTACTCTCTCACTAAAAGCTTTTTCTTCTCCTCCCTCTCTCCCAGCCTTCCAGAAGGTTCCCTCCAGTGGTCCCAGACTTATGAGGATGCTGGACCACCTGACCCTGCTGTCAGCTGGAGACCTGATCCCCTACGCCGAGGCTCTGACGGGTAGCATGGGGCTGCTACTGGGCCCCAGTGTCCCCCGACGCATCCCCCAGACCCTCAACAAACTCTGGATGGTCCTCAACACTGTCATGCCCCGCAGGTCAGCAATATTATAGAGAGGAAGGGCTTGTTTGCTGGATGTCACGACCAGAGATGGAGTTCATGTTCAATTCCATTTCTGTGTCTTCACTGGTGGTGATAAGGGGGTGGACCCTCAGTGCCCCAGTGTTTCCAGGGGCACTGAGCTACAGTCATCAGGAGCAGGCAGGCGGACCAATCAATCCCCGCATGCACGGATAGCTGCTCTGTAACGAGGACACGACAGCTCAGGGCAGGAAAAGGGGAGGGGACTCTCCAGGGTTTGGGGCATAATAGATAGTTTTTCCCCCCTCATCCCCTCTTCAACTGTCTGTGGTGGTATTGAATGGTGCTGTGCAGAGGGAGGCCTGTGGGGAGGAAGGAGTGATGAAGCTGGAAGGGAGCGCTGGTGTTGGAGTGTCGACCTCTCACGGGAACCATTTGATTAATGTCATACAGTCTGCAGGAGGGAACACAGACAACAGTGTGAAGAGAACTGGTGGTAGCTGCTTCTCTGTCTGAAAGGAAAGCTTGTCCTTGCTTGAATGCACCATTAGAGTTTTCAATGGGAAACTGAAAGGTGTTAGCAATTGAATAGATTTGATCATCACAAAATAGATCTGCTGCAACAGGCTACTGTATAGCTAGTAGTAAGTAGTTCATAAGTATAGCTAGTAGTCAAGTATAGCTAGTAGTTCAGGTAATATATCACTGGGGCACTTTGTCTGAAAACATTTTCTCCCCACTGACCATGGCCCTGCTCTCTTTCCTCCATGTTTTCCTCCAGGCTGTGGGTGATGACGGTGAATGCCCTGCAGCCCTCAGTGAAGATGCTGAGGCAGCAGAGGTATATTCAGAATGACCTGATGGTTGACCCCCTCATCGTGCTGCGCTGTGACCAAAGGGTCTACAGGTAGGCTACAGCACATGGTTATCTTTACTGTTGCACCTTTTTCTTTGTGTACGGTCTGAAACGAGTTTCAAGGGTCAGGAAAACCGATTGCCAACTGTCTATAGCTGGAATGTGCAGAGAGACACACACACGTGTACTGTGGGAGACATTTTGATCAAATTTGGGCTGGAGAAGGGCTCAATATATTTGAATCCCAATGTATTGTTTTGCAATTGTAGACTTGGAATTTGTCAAATGTATTTCCTGTTTAAACACAATGAAGCTTACATCATTATGTGAGTAAATAACATCTTTGTGTCCCTTCCTCAGGTGTCCCCCTCTGATGGACATTGTTCTCCACATGCTGAATGGCTACCTCCTGGCCTCCAAGGCCTACCTCAACTCCCACCTGAAGGAAACAGCGGACTTTGACCGGCAGAGCCAGACCATCTCTAACCTAGGCCTGGGACAGGCTGGACAGCCAGACACCCCAGAGGTCACCAGAGAGGAGCTGAAGAATGCACTGCTGGCCGCTCAGGTAACACAGTGGGAGAGACACCCACTCATACATACTCTTTCACACAGCTCTACAATACTTGTGAGGACCTTTTGGGGACCAACAATGGATTCTCATTCAAAACCCTATTTTCCCTAAACCTAAATCTAATCCTAACTCTAAAAATAGCCTTTTTGCAAGTGAGGACTGGCAAAATGTCCTCACTTATCAGAATTTTTAGTGTTCTTACTGTTACTTACTCTTACTGTTCTTCTGAGGACTTCTGGTACCTACAAGTATAGTAAAACGTGTCCACTCACACAGACACACAGAGTGTATAGTACATCAGTCATTTCAGTTGTAGGTAGAATCTCACATTACGTCTCTGTCTTGTTTTTCTCTCTGGCTCCAGGACAGTGCTGCAGTCCAGATCCTGCTGGAGGTGTGTCTGCCTACCTCAGAGGTGCAGACTGGACCCCTAGGGGCTGGGGGTGACGCTGAGAGCTTGCTCCAGAGCATGAGGGCTGCACCCGGGCCTATCAAACAGGAAGAGGGGGCCAGGAGAGCGGAAGGGGAAGGCGAGCCGGATGGGGGGTTACTCAGTGACCTGAGGGAGGTACAGTGTCTCATCTGCTGTCTGTTGCACCAGATGTTCATCGCTGACCCCAACATCGCCAAACTGGTGCACTTCCAGGTAAACACTGTTCTACTACGTACAAGTGATGTTTTTTTCTTCAAGGTCTGAAAGTGTCTTTACATATATGATCCCGTTATGGCAGCATTTAGTCATAACAAACAGCATAACAATATGGCGTCTACAGGCTGGGATTATGAATGTGTCCTCCCGTGTGCCACAGAAGAGCTGTTGTCAGTGTGTGAGTCGTGAGAGGGGAAGGAATGTCCTGCAGCCTGAATGACTGCAGCAGTCCCAGTAGTAGGAAGCTGCCATATGTTTCACTTCATCAACACAATCCTGCCCCTCTGTCGCAGTAATCCTGCCTGCTTGGATCCGTGCTGCGCACACAAGCTGCCGCTGCGGCTACCCTGTGTGTTTACATCGCAAGACAGAAGCTCAGTCAAAGCTACTACTTACCCTCTGCTTTTCACTCCTCTTTTTACTTTCATTCTATTCTGTCTCCTTTCTTCTCTCACCTTCTGTCTCAGGGTTACCCTCAAGCTCTGCTACCCTTGACCGTAGCTGGCATCCCCTCCATCCATATCTGCCTGGACTTCATCCCAGAGCTGCTGGCCCAGCCCCAGCTGGAGAAACAGGTGAGCCCCCCTGTGTCCTCGTCTGGCATCCAAGCCCACAAAGCTGAGCAAGATTAGCCCTGTGCCTTTGTCAGTGTTTTACATCAATTTGTTTCCAGGCCTGTTTAAGCAATATTTCTACTGAAACCTGTCTATCTGGACAGAAAGTACTGGCAATAACTATGGTTCTTGTCTCCCTCTACAGATCTTTGCCATCCAGCTGCTGTCCCACCTGTGTACCCAGTACGCCCTGCCCAAGTCCCTCAGCGTGGCCCGCCTGGCCGTCAGTGTCATGGCCACGCTGCTCACAGGTCAGCTCTCTCTCGCTTTATCCATATCACTCTCCACCTCCTCCATCTCTACCCTGTCATTGTTGGCCCTCTTTTTCCTCCCCTTACTGCATCATGTCCTACCGGCAGTGTCTCCCTGTCTCTGTACTCTGGTATGTTAGTGCCATCTCCTGGTGGGTCTCTGTTAGTGCAGCATTGTCATTACTCATAACAGCCTTTCCCCTGTTAGGTCTAGGTACAGCTTGTTCTAGCCTCCTTGCTGTTCATGATGTTCATATGTTTCTCTCTATCGCTCTCCCTCAGTGCTGACCCGTGCCAAGCGTTTCTCCTTCTTCATGCCTACCCTGCCGTGCCTGGTGGCGTTCTGCCAGGCCTTCCCTCCACTCTACGATGACGTGGCGACCCTGCTGGTGCAGGTGGGACAGGTCTGTGCCTCTGACGTGTCCACCAAGACCAGGGACATCGACCCGCTCATCACCAGTAAGTGTGTGTGTGTTGAAAGGGAACACTGCCTCTACCTCGCTCTCCAACCAAGGGGCATGAATTGAGGAGGAAACTGAAGAGGAAGGTATTGGAGGGCAGTGGAAGTTGATAAAAATGATGATTTATTGACACATTGGTTTTTGTCTCGGCCCTTAGCCATCAGCCTTTATCACGGTTAGTGTAATGAAATGTTCTTTATGATTTGGAATATAATAGAGAACTCAAAAAGAAAGGAGGACCAAGGCACTCTTCATATAATTAATTAAAATGTCTTTATTAGTATGGCATGTTCAATAGAAACAAAGTGTTTAAAAACTGTTACTCCCTGACGAAGGTCATGCAGCCGAAACGCGTCAGTTTTTAAAAACGTTGTTTCTATTGAACATGCCATACTAATAAAGGCATTTTAATTAATTATATGAAGAGTGCCTTGGTCCTCCTTTCTTTTTGATGACCAATTCACCCCTTTTACCAAAGAGCATCTTCTGTCTACCAAAATGTACTATTGTGTACCTTAGTAGCGCTTCCCTTCCTCCTCTTTCTACATAATAGAGAACTCATTCTAGGTGCAATGCTCCCATAGTCTTTTTTTCAGTAGTGTTGGATCTAATTTTATAGGAAAAGACCATGAACACGTGTACAGATTTACTCATTAGTGTAACTGCATTGGAGATGTGGTCGATTCCACATACATTTCAGTCCGTTCAGGCACCACTTGTATGTCCAATTCAAATGCCAGGAATTTAATCGAAGTTGACCCGAACACTGAACAAGAGATGAGCATTTATAACGGTGCATCAACAGCAGTATAGTCTAACATCCCTCTTCTCTCTCCCTCCCTCAGGGCTGCAGTATCTGAAGGTGAAGCCTCAGGAGGTGGTTCCAGGAGGGGACAAGTCCAAGCTGAGCCTTCCCCAGAGGGCAGCAGAGGAGCTGGGTGGTGCTGACCCGGATGTCCAGCTCTGCTACCGGATAGAAGCCACCTTCATGGACATCATCAGCACCAGCCAACACGGACTATAGACAGAGACTTGCAGGTGGAGAGAGCACTGGGGCTGGTGCAGGGATGTACATTTAGATATGAGTGTTATTTTCAATGTGTATGTTGTAGTGTGCGATGTCTGTATTTTGTAGGTAATGAAAGATACAATATGCTGTAGGTCTGTTTTCTTGACCATTGTATAAATATTTTTCTAAGCTGACTTCTTTCTCAGCAAAAAAAAAAAAGTTTTTTTGAAATGATCAGGTAACCTTGAATTATGTAGTGTTTTTGTATTGTACATCTTGTTTGTATTAAAAAAAAACTTAAACTCAGACTCATTATCACATTGCCACAAGCAGCAGGATCAACCGCATATATTGCAAATGAGCGTGATGCAAGACTACACACTACAGTATCTGCGCAGTTGCGCTCCACTCTGCAGCAACGTTGGCTGCTGTTAGAAACACTGATATGTGAATGCTTCCATACTAGGTTACTGCTTGGTTAATGGAAAACGCAACCAACTAACCTGGTATTGGTGATACTCTCTTCGTTCTCGCTTCTGGAGAACAGTTATCTTATGAATGTCCAGTTACAGATGGTTCTAAAAACACTAAAGAACTCCGAAATATAGTACATCCATATTTTGTATCGATTGAGAAATGCCTCTTGCTTGTGTGTAGGTCTTTGTTTTGATCGCATTGTGTGATGTGCTGTCATCTACTTCTACGCGTGGCGGAATCGCATAGAAACCACTAGTTCTGGGAATGTTCATGTGTGGAAGCTATAACGGCAAGGAACCTCCTTGCGCAGTACAAAATCATGGATTTACAATTTTTCTGCGTTCTTGTGTTTGTGCACTGAACAAAAATATAAACGCAACATGCAACAATTTCAAAGATTTGACTGATTTACAGTTTATATATGGGGGAAACTATTAATTGAAAAATTAATTAGGCCTTAATCTATGGCTTTCACATTACTGGGAATACAAATATGTACCAGTTGGTCAGAGTGAGCCTCAGAGATAGAGTTTATGCCTTCCCATACCATAACCCCACCACCACCATGGGCACTCTGTTCACAACTTTGACATCAGCAAACCACATGATGTCATACGCGCTGACATCTGCCTGGTACAGTTAACCAGGATTAATCTGTGAAGAGTACACTTCTCCAGCGTGCCAGTGGCCATCGATGGTGAGGATTTGACCACTGATGTTGGTACAATGCCGAACTGCAGTCAGGTCAAGACCCTGGTGAGGACGACGAGCAAGCATATGAGCATCCCTGAGACGGTTTTGACAGTTTGTGCAGAAATTCTTCAATTGCGCAAACCCACTGTTTTATCAACTGTCCAGGCGGCTGGTCTTAGACGATCTCGCAGTTGAAGATGCCGGAAATGGAGGTCCTGGGCTGGCGTGGTTACATGTGGTCTATTGTGAAGCCGGTTGGAAGTCCTGCCAAATTCTCTAAAACGATGTTGGCTTATGGTAGAGAAATTAACATTAATTCTCTGGCAACCGTTCTGGTGGACATTCTTGCATGCAAATTGCACACTCCCTCAACTCTGACATTGTGTTGTCTGACAACTTCACATTTTAGTGGCCTTTTATTGTACCTTAAATAAGCTTTTTCTGCATATGGAAAATGTCTGGGATCTTTTATTTCAGCTCATATTTTGGTTCAGTGTAGAAGCACCTGGACACTGACATTTATAAGAACTGTTTCCCCTGAATCGAGAACCAAGAAAGTATCTCCAAATGTAGGTTAGTTGAAAAATCTTTTGTGATTTTTATAGGTACACCTGTAATGTCCATTTAATGGACAGCAAAAGTCTGGTTATATCACATTTTCTGGCTTACAAACTAGCAACTGTAATGTGATCGCTGTAGGACCGAAACAGCGGAGAGGTTTAGCTTCGCAGATATCCCAATACTGCAGTTTAATTCTAACTTTACCTTCTTTTTTTAAAACATTTGACCGTTGCTTATTTTTCTTATATTTTGCCTACTGTACAGTTAATGGTATTTCAATGGACACATGCTTCGGCGGGGACATTAGAATCACAGTCCTTTTCCAGCCGGGTAGTTCATTTCTCTCACCTGGTGAACCAGGTCTAAACCTAATTTATCTGAAATTATTATGATTTCAATTAATATATCAGAGAGCACATAATGTTTCAATTTGTCACTCTTCGCTTAAAGGTCAGTACCCTGTCTAGCCTGCCAGAAGTTTGAGAGGGTGACTGTGGCGCCGGAATTGAGTCCATCAAAGTTGTTTCCCCGTGGCACATGATCAGTAAGTGTCCCAATTCAAATTTTGCCCTGATAAGTTGTTTTGTAATGGTTGCTTTATTTGACCAAAGCAGAGTTCAATATTATAGTGTGTGTGTGTGTGTGTGTGTGTGTGTGTGTGTGTGTCTGTGTGTGTGTGTGTGTGTGTGTGTGTGTGTGTGTGTGTGTGTGTGTGTGTGTGTGTGTGTGTGTGTCAGTCAGGACCTCATTGGACCACTTTAAATGTTAGGGGTGGACCTCATCGGACCACTTTAAATGTTAGGGGTGGACCTCATTGGACCACTTTAAATGTTAGAGGTGGACCTCATTGGACCACTTTAAATGTTAGGGGTGGACCTCATCGGACCACTTTAAATGTTAGGGGTGGACCTCATTGGACCACTTTAAATGTTAGGGGTGGACCTCATCGGACCACTTTAAATGTTAGTGGTGGACCTCATTGGACCACTTTAAATGTTAGGGTGCTTGGAACCAATAATAGATTTTCGTTTTGTATGATTCCTCTCAAGGACGAGACTGGCGAGGTCACCTCCAGGCGATGATGGACATCTTCAACGCCCACGGTTATCTTGTGTGACTGAGTTCATGAACACTGGAACAAGGTACGGATGTTAGAAGTTATATTCTGTCAGCAATGTTTTTTTTTATTCATTTTTTACAATTTGATTTTGTTTATTGTACAAAATCAGACATATTTCAATGTCTTACATTGTCAATAGATATCACTTTCCTACACCCTTCTCCAGGTTTGGTGATTGGACCAACCAGACCCTCAAGACTGCCATGAGCAAGTCCATTGATTGGTACCAAGAAGGTAATTCTCTTTGCACACAACAACAGCATCCAGGCCTCTACCGAGTACGGATGGGAGCCGCAGCTGTTGACTGAGGTATATACAATTATTGCATTTACTGTAGTCTTTCAAATGTGTGATTGACTTAGTGTTGTTGTTTGTCTATTGGTATTTTTGTATAACATACTTTCAGATCACTGAAACCCCATGTGGTGGAAATTGTCGAACCAGATCAGAACGCCTTCGAGGACCACCTTCACGCACGGACTGAGAAGGATGCAGAGGTTATTGACTAGATAAAAATTATTTGGTTGACATTTGAGAATGCAAGAAATGGTAGTCCTCTTCAATTTACTAAAAAAGAATCTAAAAAAGAAATCCAGGAAAATCACACATCCATCCCCTGATGTCCTTACACAGATCTCTGGTCTTGGCCATTGTGGAGAGGTTGGAGTCTGTTTGATTGAGTGTTTGGACAGGTGTCTTTTATACAGGTAACGAGTTCAAACAGGTGCAGTTAATACAGGTAATGAATGGAGAACAGGAGGGATTCTTAAAGAAAAACTAACAGGTCTATGAGAGCTGGAATTCTTACTGGTTGGTAGGTGATCAAATACTTATGTCATGCAATAAAATGCAAATGAATTACTTTAAAATCATACAATGTGATTTTCTGGATTTTTGTTTTAGATTCCGTCTCTCACAGTTGAAGTGTACCTATAATAAAAATGCCAGACCTCTACATGCTTTGTAAGTAGGAAAACCTGCAAAATCAGCAGTGTATCAAATACTTGTTCTCCCCACTGTGTATGTATTTATTGTAGGTCCTTGCATACAACAATGAATATTCCATCACATTTTCTCATTGTAAAGTGTAACCTGTGTGTTTGCTTGTTTACTTCTTCTACCCTGTTCCCTTTTAAGTCTGCTCCTGTTCTCCAGGACCTAGGGGTTCTGCCAAACACCCAGATGTAGATCCAACCTGATGTCCATTACCAACCACCCTCCAACATTTCATTACATCATCTACAGCTACTGTTATTGTCATGTTGTTATTATCTGCTAAGAAAATGTTCTTGTTCTATCATACTGGCACATAATTTGTGAGATACACAGGTTAACTGAATACACTAGCACTGCAAACACTCAGATAAAGAGCCGCAGTGCCTGGACTTTGCCATGTGAGTGTACAAAAACATTTGAAAATAATGACACATCTGTACCAAAAAATATCAACGTTTATGTATTCTAATCTTAAATATCGCCAGGTTAGTTTTCACAGTTGTTTAACAAGGTGTTCATTATTGTCAGTTGTATCCTTTGACGGCATTTATTTGTTCCACATGATTCATTGTGTCCTAGGACCTACAATAGATAAATATATATTCAACCACAAGGGTGTACTAATGAGCTATGATAATTGCTTTTATCATAAGAGGACCACTGAAATTCTATTATTGCAGTGTAGGGAAGGGCATGTTAAAATGAAAACATGACAGCCAGACAAGCCTGTGTATGAATCAAAAGGATTTGCATATGAATGGAGTGGAAATTAGTTGACTTCGTGATCTGTAAGGTAAGTAACTTTAATGTGTCAAGCAGATTGCAGTGTTTAAGACATGGATTTCTAGTTGTAATGTTAACAAGGTACCCAGAAGTAGTTTGAAGTAATATTTTCATTTTGTTAGCTAAACAAAGCTTGTTAAAACAGCAAAATTGTTGCGGAAATCAGCCTTGTTTGCATAGCGATGATGAAAAGAATGTTGTTTAGGCTGTAATGATATCCAAAATTCTAAACATTAGGCCATCACACCGTTGATATAGCAACAGACGCTAATAGTTTATCGAATCCAATTGTGATGCAGAGGGGGACACTTTTGGCCAGGACATTATTTGGCATAACAGGCCCCAGGTTAATCTTCCCTCTGAGGCCATACTACAGCTCACAGCACAGAGCTGGGAATACAGCATTTGCTGCCTGCTAGATCAGTAAAGGCATCCGTCTCCATTATAATCAGCGATTAAAAGTGTTCAACAACTGAGACATAAACTGAACAGGTTCCACAGACATATGACTAACAGAAATTGAATAATGTGTCCCTGAACAAAGGGGGGGGGGGTCAGAATCAAAAGTAACAGTCAGTATCTTGTGTGGCCACACCAGATACATTAAGTACTGCAGTGCATCTCCTCCTCATGGACTGCACCAGATTTGCCAGTTCTTGCTGTGAGATGTTACCCCACTCTTCCACCAAGGCACCTGCAAGTTCCCGGCCATTTCTGGGGGGAATGGTCCTAGCCCTCACCCTCTGATCCAACAGGTCCCAGATGTGCTCAATGGGATTGAGATCCGGACTCTTCGCTGGCCATGGCAGAACACTGCCATTCCTGTCTTGCAGCAAATCACGCACAGAAGGAGCAGTATGGCTGGTGGCATTGTCATGCTGGAGGGTCATGTCAGGATGAGCCTGCAGGAAGGGTACCACATGAGGGAGGAGGAAGTCTTCCCTGTGACGCACAGCATTGCGGTTGCCTGCAAGGACAACAAGCTCAGTCCGATGATGCTGTGACACATTGTCCCAGACCATGACGGACCCTCCACCTCCAAATCAATCCCGCTCCAGAGTACAGGCCTCGGTGTAACGCTCATTCCTTCGACGATAAACGCGAATCCGTCTATCACCCCTGGTGAGACAAGACCGTGAATTGTCAATGAAGAGCATTTTTTGCCAGTCCTGTCTGTTCCAGCAGACCTGCCTTACAACAGACCTACAAGTCCTCAGTCCAGCCTCTCTCAGCCTATTACGGACAGTCTGATCACTGATGGGATTGTGCGTTCCTAGTGTAACTCGGGCAGTTGTTGTTGCCATCCTGTACCTGTCCGGCAGGTGTGATGTTCGGATGTACCGATCCTGTGCAGGTGTTGTTACACGTGGTTTGCCACTGTGAGGACGATCAGCTGTCCGTCCTGTCTCCCTGTAGCGTTGTCTTAGGCGTCTCACAGTACGGACATTGCAATTTATTGACCTGGCCACATCTGCAGTCCTCATGCCTCCTTGCAGCATGCCTAAGGCACATTAACGCAGATGAGCAGGGACTCTGGGCATCTTTTGGTGTTTTTCTGAGTCAGTATAAAGGCCTCTTTAGTTTCCTAAGTTGTCATAACTCTGACCTTAATTGCCTACCGTCTGTTAGCTGTTAGTTTCTTAATGACCGTTCCACAGGTTTATGTTCATTAATTGTTTATGGTTCATTGAACAAGCATGGGAAACTGTTTTAACCCTTTACAATGAAGATCTGTGAAGTTATTTGGATTTTTATGACTTATCTTTGAAAGAAAGGGTCCTGAAAAAGGGACATTTCTTTTTTTTCCTGAGTTTATTATTACACCTCATGATTGACAGGTTCTTTACAGAGCTGTTAGAAAACCTAGTCTGCGATATTTGTTCATTTCAAGAGTGTTTTTTTAACGTTAAACTGCTTGTCTACTGCTGATTGTTTCCTGGAGAGAGAGGGTGCAACCTTTGGTGTGTCTTTGAACTGTCTTCGTTAGGGCTGTCTTTGATGTAGCTGCTGTCAGAGTGCCGGTGGATGGATGCTGGGTGTATATTAGCATTAATTACGACAACTCTAACCTGGAGTCTCTTCTCCCTCTCTCTGGCTGTCTGTCGTTTCCTTCTGTGGACTCCCACCTGCTCCCAGGTCTCAACAGTTAAGTGGTTTACAGAGCGGGGGATGCCTGTCACATCCGAAGCTATGATCTTATAAGAACCCCCCTCCCCTTCCTCACCGGTGTTGCTGGATCAGATCTGCATAATGGGGGTGAAGTGAACGAGCTCAGTTAGTGACATACCTGTTTAACCTGAATTATCTGCCAAACAGCCAGGGATCAGGTCACTGAACTTTGAGCTCTCTGAAAGGGAGCATGTCTGCTAGCGCTTACTAAACAGTCAAACTAAAGCAAGTCGCTACTCGACAGTAACACACTGTACATGCTTATGAGAAGACGGGCTCTGCACATCCCTTATTTATGGAGCGCTGTGTCAAGATGCAACCACAGTTGTCCAGGGCTTCTGTAATGGTTCTTGTGCTGCTGCTAAAGGGCTTCTACAGTCTTAGTGGTGAGTGTTTAAAGAGAGACTCGAGATCCCTTCTATAGACACTTACTAGATTTAAAGTGATTGCCTTGACTGTGAATGAATGGCAGACACTCTGTGCTTCTCCATATCCTGTAGGGTTTAACAGCTTCATCTTAAGCAATGAATGAGTGCTGCTGCTTCTTGATTAAGCTTTGCGTGGCACATTTGAATAATAAAACTTGAACTGATAAAAAATAATACTTAGAATTGTCTATTGTTAAAAGATCCACTGCAACTTCATGTGAATGGATTTTTTTCACTAATCTAAATGTATTATTCCAAAATCATAATTCTAAGTCTACTAGTCAGTAACTGTAGTTTATGTGAAGTTGTCAGAAAATGCTAACATACGGGTTTCAGGGATACAGTATTTTATACCTAACTTCGGTTTCCCCTAAAAAACGAAAGTGGGAACTCCGGGCAAGCGGCTTTCTACGACTACTACTTTATGTTGGTAGCTGTCAGATGCATCACCTTCAGAAAATTCTGACTTGCCTACTGTTTCAGGGATTCACCAGAGGGCAGTCTTGCCATGCAATAGACAGGGGATCCCAGGCAGGACTCCTCGTCAGTGTTGGAGAAGCTACTTTGATAATATAATTACCAATTACTTCACACTGGAAGAAGTTAAGGGTATAGCTTAAGAAAATAATAGTTTACTTAAAGTTACTTTAAAAAGGTAGTGCACTACATCCAAACTGCTTTGTAAAACAAAAATGCATATCTAAAGCTGAAATGTCATTGACAACAAATTACACTGTGGAGTCAGATGTTAACAGAATGTGTCATTTGACCTATTAAACACAAAAACTATGTTTCAAGTGAGAATTAGGCATGTGTTATGTATAGTAGGAAAATAAGTAAGAAAGGTATTGCATACTTCACCCATATTTAATATTTTTACCCCAAGAAAGTAGTGTGCAGTTACAGTGGGTATAGAAAGTCCCCTTTCAAAATGTTGCTTCTACAGCCTGAAATAAAAACACAAAACTAGACTTTTTCCAGCTTTATTTACACATAGTATCCCACAAAATTATGGCTCCCGCCTGCGATCAATTGTCGTGACTTCGATTAGTTCAGAATAAAAGCAGTTGTTCACAGAAGACTCCACTGCTGAGTAGTGCAATTCAAAGCAAAGAATCCACTATGGGCAGAAAGGTACTTTCAAAAGATGTACGAGATAAAGTTGTGGAAAGGCACAAGTCAGAGGATGGATATAAAAAGATTTCAAAGGCTTTGTCCCTCGGAGCACAGTCAAGACCATTATTACCAAGTGGAAGGCATATTGCACCACCCAGACCCTGCATAGATCAGACTGTCCCTCCAAACTGGATGACCTGGCAAGGAGGAGACTGATCAGAGAGGCTTACAAGAAGCCAATGGCCACTTTGAAGGAGCTCCAGGCTTTTATGGCAAAGACTGGTCAATGTGTGCTTATGACCACAATATCACAAGCGCTCCACAAATCTGGCCTCTATGGGAGGGTGGCAAGAAAAAAAACCCTCCTTCAGAAAAAGCCACATCAAGTCTCATTGGAGCTTCGCCAAAAAACACATTGTAGATTCCGAGGCCAAGTGGCAAAAGGTGCTGTGGTCAGATGAGACCAACATTTTACTTCATATGTCTAGCAAAAACCCAGTTATCTTTCCACCCAAAGAACTTCATGCCTACAGTAAAGCACGGCAGTGGAAGCATCCTGTTGTGGGGGTGTTTCTCCTCAGCAGGGACTGGAGCGCTTGTCAGGATAGAAGGGGAAATGGACAGTGCAAAATACTGACAGATTCTTGAGAACCTGCAGCCCTCTGGCAAGAAGTTGAATATGGGAAGATGGTTCACGTTTCAACTTGACAATGACTCAAAGCACACAGCCAAAGCAACCATAGAGTGGCTGAAGGACAAGAAGGTGAATGTCCTTGAGTGGCCAAGTCAGAGCCCCAACCTAAATCCCATCGAGAATCTGGGGAATGAGCGGTCACCATGGAGTTTGCTTGAGCTTGAACAATTCTGCAAGGAAGAATGGGGCAAATATTGCACAGTCTAGGTGTACAAAGTTAGTAGAATCAAATTTAAAGAGGCTCACGGCTGTAATTCAAGCAAAAGGTGGTTTCACCAAGTATTGACTCAGAGGGGTGTTCACTTATCCAAATAGGGTATTTTACTGTTTTAATTGTAATTCATTTTTAGAGTTTTAGAGAGAAAAAAAATCACTCTGATATTGTGGGTTACTGTCTGTAAATAAAGCCGGGAAAAGTCCGATTTGATGTGTTTTCATTTCAGGCTGTAAGGCAACAGAAAGTGAACAATTTGAAAGGGAGTGGAGACTTTCTTACCCACTGTAACTACACCACTACATGGCAAAGAGTAATGAACTACAGAAAACAATATCAAGATTTGAATTTTAGTTAAACTACCACCAAGCTACGGCAAAATGTAATTAAATGACTAGTTGAACTAAACTCAGCAAAAAAAGAAACATCCCTTTTTCAGGACCCTGTCTTTCAAAGATAATTCGTAAAAATCCAAATAACTTCACAGATCTTCATTGTAAAGGGTTTAAACACTGTTTCCCATGCTTGTTCAATGAACCATAAACAATTAATGAACATAAACCTGTGGAACGGTCGCTAAGACACTAACAGCAATTAAGGTCACAGTTATGAAAACTTAGGACACTAAAGAGGCCTTTCTACTGACTCAGAAAAATACCAAAAGAAAGATGCCCAGAGTCCCTGCTCATCTGCGTTAATGTGCCTTAGGCATGCTGCAAAGAGGCATGAGGACTGCAGATGTGGCCAGGGCAATAAATTGCAATGTCCCTACTGTGAGACGCCTAAGACAGCACTACAGGGAGACAGGACGGACAGCTGACTGCTGACAGAGGCTGGAATGAGGGCTTGTCCAGCGACGGTGGGCACAAACCCACCGTCGCTGGACCAGACAGGATTGGCAAAAAGTGCTCTTTACTGACGAGTCGCGGTTTTGTCTCACCAGGGGTGATGGTCAGATTCGCATTTATCGTCGAAGGAATGAGCGTTACACCGAGGCCTGTACTCTGAAGCGGGATCAATTTGGAGGTGAAGGGTCCGTCATGGTCTGGGGCGTGTGTCACAGCATCATCGGACTGAGCTTGTTGTCATTGCAGGCAATCCCAACGCTGTGCGTTACAGGGAAGACATCCTCCTCCCTCATGTGGTACCCTTCCTGCAGGCTGGTCCTGACATGACCCTCCAGCATGACAATGCCACCAGCCATACTGCTCATTTTGTGCGTGATTTCCTGCAAGACAAGCATGTCAGTGTTCTGCCATGGCCAGCGAAGAGCCCAGATCTCAATCCCATTGAGCATGTCTGGGACCTGTTGGATCGGAGGGTGAGGGCTAGGGCCATTCCCTTCAGAAATGTCCGGGAACTTGCAGGTGCCTTGGTGGAAGAGTGGGGTAACATCTCACAGCAAGAACTGGCAAATTTGGTGCAGTCCATGAAGAGAAGATGCACTGCAGTACTTAATGTATCTGGTGTGGCCACCAGCTGCATTGACTGTTACTTTTGATTTTGACACCCCCCTTTTTTCAGGGACACATTATTCCATTTCTTTTAGTCACATGTCTGTGGAACATGTTCAGTTTATGTTTATATTTACACGTTAAGTTTGCTGAAAATAAACGCAGTTGACAGTGTGAGGATGTTTACGTGTTGTTTACTACTCCCCAACACTGATTGTCATCCACCATAGCCCCTCAGAGAGGCAGAGGATCTGTCCCAAATGGCACCCTACATATACTGAACAAAAATATAACACAACATGTAAAGTATTGATCCCATTTTTAATGAGCTGAAATTAAAGGGGCTGAGGAGTATTTATTTCTGTAATTTGTGGGGAAAAACTCATTCTGATTGGGTGGACCTGACTCCCAAGTAGGTGGGCATATGTTCTCCCAGGCTCACCCACAGCTGTGCCCCTGCCCTGTCATGTAAAATCCATAGATTAGTCTAATGAATTTATTTCAATTGACTGAGGTAGCAGGAACAACACTATCTAAATCAAATCAAACTTTGTCACATGCGCCGAAAAGTGTAGACCTTACAGTACAAGCCCTTAACCAACAGTGCAGTTCAAGATAAGTTAAGAAAATATTTACCAAATAAACTGAAGTAAAAAATTATAAAAAGTAACAATAACGAGGCTATATACAGGGGGTACCGGTACCGATTCAATGTGCAGGGGTACAGGTTAGTCCAGGTAATTTGTACATGAAGGTAGGGGTGAAGTGACTATGCATAGATAATAAACAGCGAGTAGCAGCAGTGTACAAAACAAAAGGAGGGGGGCGGGGTCAATGTAAATAGTCCATTTGATGAATTGTTCAGCAGTCTTATGGCTTGGGGGTAGAAGCTGTTAAGGAGCCTTTTGGTCCTAGAATTGGTGCTCCGGTAGGTTTTGTCGTGCCCTCTTCACGACTGTCTTGGTGTGTTTGGACCATGATAGTTTGTTGGTGATGTGGACACCAAGGAACTTGAAACTTTCGACCCGCTCCACTACAGCCCCATCGATGTTAATGGGGACCTGTTCGGCCCGGCCTTTTCCTGTTATCCACGATCAGCTCCTTTGTCTTGCTCAAATTAAGGGAGAGTTTGCTGTCCTGGCACCACACTGCCAGTTCTCTGAAGTCCTCCCTATAGGCTGTCTCATTGTTGTCGGTGATCGGGCCTACCACTGTTGTGGGGCGGCCCGTCAGGAAGTCCAGGATCCAGTTGCAGAGGGAGGTGTTTAGTCCCAGGGTCCTTAGCCTAGCGATGAGCTTCGTGAGCACTTTGGTGTTGAACGCTGAGCTGTAGTCAATGAACAGCATTCTCACATACAGTAGGTGTTCCCTTCGTCCAGGTGGGAAAGGGCCGTGTGGAGTACGATTGAGATTGCGTCCTCAGTGGATCTGTTCGGGCGGTATGCGAGTTGGATTGGGTCTAGGGTATCCGCGTGGATGCTGTTGATGTGAGCCATGACCAGCCTTTCAAAGCATTTAATGGCTACCAATGTGAGTGCTATGGGGAGGTAATCATTTATGCAGGTTACCTTCACTTCCTTGGGCACAGGGACTATGGTGGTCTGCTTGAAACATGTAGGTATTACAGACTCGGTCAGGAAGAGGTTGAAAATGTCAGTGAAGACACTTGCCAGTTGGTCTGTGCACACTTTGAGTACACGTCCTGGGATCCGTCTGGCCCCGCAGGTTTGTGAATGCGCACATTGGCTACCAAGAGCGTTATCACACAGTCATCCAGAACAGCAGGTGCTCTTGTGCATGCTTCAGTGTTGCTTGCCTCGAAGTCAGCATAAAAGGCATTTAGCTCATCTGGTAGGCTTGTGTCACTGGGCAGCTCACGGCTGGGTTTCCCTTTGTAGTCTGAAATAGTTTTCAAGCCCTACCACATCCGACGAGCGTCTTGGCCGCTGTAGTAGGATTCAATCTTAATCTTGTATTGATGCTTTGCTTGTTTGATGGTTCTTCTGAGGGCATAGAATGATTTCTTGATTTCTTGTAAGCCTCCGGATTAGTCTCCCGCTCCTTGAAAGTGGCAGCTCTAACCTTTAGCTCAATGCGAATGTTGCTTGTAACCCATGGCTTCTGGTTGGGATATGTACGTATGGTCACTGTGGGTTCAATGTCATCGATGCACTCATTAATGTAGCCAATGACTGAGGCGGTATACTCCTCAATGCCATTGGATGAATCCGGGAACATTTTCCAGTCTGTGCTAGCAAAACAGTCCTGTAGCGTAGCATCCGCGTCATCTGATCACTTCTGTATTGAGCGAATCACTGGTACTTCCTGCTTTAGTTTTTGCTTTTAAGCAGGAATCAGAAGGATAGAATTATGGTCAATTTTGCCAGATGGAGGGTGGGGGAGAGCTTTGTATGCATCTCTGTGTGTGGAGTGAAGGTGGTCTAGAGTTTTTCTTCCTCTGGTTGCACATGTGACATGCTGGTAAAAATGTGGTAAAACTGATTTAAGTTTGCCTGCATTAAAGTCCCCGGCCACTAGGAGCGCCACTTCTGGATGAGCATTTTCTTCTTTGCGTATGGCCTTATAGAGTTGGTTGAGTGCGGTCTTAGTGCCAGCATCGGTCTGTGGTGATAAATAGACGGCTACGAATAATATAGATGAGAACTCTCTTGGTAGTTATCCTTGTCGTCGTTCAGCCACAACTCAGTGAAACATAAGATATTACAGTTTTTGAATGTCCCGTTGGTAGGATATTCTTAAATGTAGGTCATCAATTTTATTTTCCAATGATTGCACGTTAGCCAATAGAACGGATGGCTGTGGGAGTTTACCCTTCTCACCTATGGATTCACAGAAGGCAGCCTGTTCCCGGGAAAGCAGTATATTATTCTTGTTGGACTCATTAAAGGAAAAAGCTTCTTCCAGTCCGAGGTGAGTAATCGTTGTTCTGATGTCTAGAAGTTATTTTCGGTCATAAGAGACAGTAGCAGCAACATTATGTACAAAATAAGTAAAAAAATAAGTTACAAACAACGCAAAAAAACTAACAAAATAGCACAGTTGGTTAGGAGCCTGTAAAACGTCAGCCATCCTCTTCGGTGACATCTCAGAACCTGTTAGGAGCCTGTAAAACGTCAGCCATCCTCTTCGGTGACATCTCAGAACCTGGTAATATCAGGAAATAGGATTCGACATAAACCTAACAACTTCAATTACTTTTTTAAATCTCCCGCTTTGTGCTGGATGTGTCAATGTGTAGTATGCTTAATCATATGCTTAATCTTTGAGCAGAACTACTGTCTTACCTCAATTAGCTATGAAATCCCTAGTTTGAAAGCGACAGTTTTTCTGTAAGCTGCTCTGAGTCATTTTTGCTAAATTTTCCCCCATTAGGCCAGCCCCCTGGCAATTAGAGTTCTAGCCAATGGGCTTCAGTCCATCGCCATTTTAGTGGCAGCTATCAAGATATGCACACAGCAGAGTGAGAGAAAGGGCAATGACATGGTGCAGATATCTGCACATGCTGTATTTTCCACCATAATTTGCAAATAAATTAATAAAAATCCTACAATGTGATTTTCTGGATTTTTTTTCTCATTTTGTCTGTTATAGTTGAAGTGTACCTATGATGAAAATTACAGGCCTCTCTCATTTTTTAAGTGGGAGGACTTGCACAATTGGTGGCTGACTAAATACTTTTTTGCCCCACTGTATGTGATGTAGTACGCAATTTTTTGAGACCACTTCTAGCTTGTGAGAGCTACTTTCAGAACTACTGCCTATTTTCAACAAAATAATGTTGCAGGAATGCTCGTCTTCTGTTTCTCACTACAAAAACGATTTCAGAACAATCTTAGATGGTGGGTGTCATGGCTTTCTGAAATGCCATGGAACAACCATGTCGTTGTTTTAACACCTTTCACTCAAACCACACCATCTCTCATACTTTTCTTTCCACCCCACAAACATCAATTTTCACTGCAATGTAAAGAAAGCAGGGAGAGAGAGAACATAAAACATCTACGAGCTGAGTCATTAGCTACCTCGCAATTAGATCTGTCAGTGTCGTACAGTTTGTGGGTTAGTAATTATTTGCTCATTTGGTGCAGTCAGACATTGAATTAGTCAGTTATATGTGTGGTAAATGACTGCCCGGCCACAGTGTGTGAGGAGTGAGTGGGAAGGGAGTCTTCAATAACACTGCATGTCAATGAAATTCAAGCTGTATGATCTTTTACTGCAGGAATGTGCTGCCTCCTCTTCTCTGTTCTCCACAGCAATCAGCAGGTTAACCAGGAAACAGCCTCTTAATGACATCCAAATACACACATAATCACATTCAGGCTTTGATTTGTTCTATTGACATCTGTTGTTGCTTTTTTCATGTAGATCTTATCATATGTCCAACTGATGCCAACTTTTCACATGATACATTGACTATATAAGTGTGATCAGTGTGAATAGAGAGAGATAGTGATCTTTCCTAACAACATCACTGAGAATTCCTTAGACCATCCATCCTGGCCATGTAACAATCAGTTGATCTTGGGCACAGCGGCACGGCACGGTCGATGCCAAGATATGATGTTCCACAACAGGCATGTCCAATGTTTTGTTTTGTGGTGTTGGATTGGGCATTTATTGAATTTGTGTATTTCATTATTTTTCTATCATTTTTCTCTCTGCGTTGTACACAGTAAGTAAGCATTTCACTGTTAGTTTACCTTTATCTTGCACCATATCCCTGGATCACATTGAATGTTTTTGCTGTTTGGGAACTTCAAATGTGGACTGTATATATCCGAAACAAGCCTGCTTCAGGCATGGGCATGTTGACAAAAGCCCCCACAAGGCTTTAAAACAAGCAGGTTGTAATTTAGAGGCTCACAGTTTAAGATCATGCTTTGTGGTTCCTGTTTGCTATATTAAAAACAAACTGTAGTCTAAATCATGCTGTCATTGCACTGGCTGGCACTACTCCTCTTACCACGGCTATTTACAGCAGTTTCACATCAATTAGCATAATGTCTCCTGTCATAAAGACTTAGTTTAGATGTCATTTATTTCCGAGTGAATATAAAGAAACAGTCTCACTGCATGACATGTCTCTAGGCAGGTTAGTGAAATTGAAGCTTTATTCAGGTTTTGGCTGAGGGAAAATGGAACCATATGTTGTTCCAAGCAACATTGTGGAAACTGATGTTGATGAGCTTTTTTATCACCTTTTATGGCAATAATGGAGAAGTGAATACTTTGGCATGCAATATTCAGTTTACAGCATAGCATGGCCGTGTATTACAGTAAAGTAAACAGTATCTGTAGGTGTTGGTCTAATGTAGACTTTTTCACCACGCACCAGCTTTCACAAGTTAGAAACCCAGGTACTGGAACGTCCAGGTTTTATAATGGTTTTATAATGCTATTGCAGTATTCACTGGGGAGGTATTTTCAGTGGTTTGCTTGATACACTAATTCAGGTACACAGTACCTCAAGCATCTACAATGTACTCTTCCCACAGGGAGGTTATTTGTTTCAATTTACTTGATGGCAACATAAGCGAGGCCCTTAAGAGCCAGCAGAAATAGCACTTCCGCTTGTTCTAAGAGTCAATGTGGTCACCAAAGCATCCTTTCACCAAACGGCTCTCACAGCTTGCAGAAGAAAGCTGTACAATGGGATTCAACGCCTACTTGGTGGCACAGTACATGTACTGTGTACTGCTGAATCAACTACAAGGCCAACCATCTGAAATGTTTAGGATATTTTACATTTCTTATTTGGTACTAAAAATGTCATTTCTTGCATTAATTTCAAAGCATTTCTTGCTTTTATTGACCAGTCAAAATGCCTTCTGCGCTGTGGAAATATTTGACCAGTCTAGAATTTTTAGTTTTAAAGGGGTGACAGAGTGGTGACATTGACATGACGCCAATTTGACCAATTATGAGGCTTGGCTTAATCCTGACGTCCCTGCAGTTGGAAGACTGGCATGGTGACATGAGCTGGTAAACCAGACAGTAGCATGCAATTATAGCAGTCACCTCAATGTCAAGGGTCTTTTCAATTAAACTCAGGCAAATGTCAGGCAGGTCATATTGTAGCTCAGAGTAGCATCTCCATTGTCAGTTACAGAGATTCATTGTGCTAGCTGCCGCTGTATGTCTGTATGTGCAGAATGGCAAGTATTTAGACAGTCGAGGCAGAGCCTAAGTCTGGTGTGGCAGGTGGGCCATTTGGTTTGGCAACAGCCAAATCTGTGTGTTTCCAGCAGGTGGTTTGGTACACCATTGTTCCTCATCATCTCCCTGAGACCAGTAGAGGTCTGTGCCCACATTGGATTGTCACAGTCTGTCACCTAGGAACATGGGTGATGCTCGCTGCTGTGGGGAATTTCCTTCTTTTATCATATCACTGGTACTACTGAGCTAACGCTGAGACGTGGCTGTAAACTCCTATGGCGATACCAGGGTTAATGCTGAGCATGATGGAATGCATCTCTCTGAAGGGTGTGGATGCTGGATAGGGCAGTTATGGTGGACTTCTCTTCTCCACTCAAATTCTCTCAAGGCTAACATGTATCAGAAAGCACGGTTCTGCTTGATCAGAGAACAAGACTAGACAGACTGAGACTGTCACTCTCCACAGATCTTCTCTCCCCCCACCAGTCTTTTTAACCTTGACTGCTAGAAGCTGAGGGAATTGATTACATGCAGCATAAGTACTTTGTAAGGTTTGAATGTATTTTTCACGATGTGTTGCCAGGAACAAAGGGACACCATCAAAGAGCTTTTATATCATCCTCCAAAACTTTTAATTGAAACCCTCTGAGGAGAGAGACGAGTGTTGGAAATGAACGGATCAGGAAGTAATTGGCAGCGTGTCAGCAGCGTATTTACATTTTGTTATTTTAAAGACGCAATTAATTACAACAGATGAAGAAATCTGTGGAGAGATGAAACATGTTGCACTTGTTCACTTATATCCCCCCCATCCTCGTCTCCCTCCTTCCTCTCCTTTCAACACTCCTTCGGCGTTGTGAGGGGGTGTATTCAGGCTTGCCAATTAGCATTCAGCCTAAAAAAAGATCCAGTGCTCCACTGTTTCAGCAGGTAAAGGCCTGAGATTTAAATTGGCTGGGAAGAAATGTGAGAAGTGCCATAACAGGCAGACGGCTAGGTCCTACTAGTTCACATGCTCTTTTCCATGTGGTGCTCTAAGCTTCAAATAAATGAAAGCATTATTTTTTAAGGGTTTAAAACTCAGAGAGAACACAGTGTAAATCGAATCAAATTAGTTGCCTTTATCTCCCAAATAAGTATTTTTTCTCTGAAACTTTTGCACTGCACAAACTTTTGAATGTTACTGGTCAAATAATGTACAGATAATTGGATTGTGGGGAATGTGATGTCGGTGTACAGTTGTATTTGTATTATGTGGAGGTGAGGATCCCCCTGAAGCCATAGAATGATGAGGGGACTTTTTAAACATTGCCACCCTCTTCCCCCTCCAGCAACCAAAAACAGAGTGGCAGATTCTAGAGTTGCTGTGGAGAAACTTTGAAAAGAAACGGTAACATATGCTTTTGTACTGGAAATGCATTAGTCATAAGAGAAGGCAAAAGGAAGAAGGGCCCTGATTGAAGTTTAGGAATAACAACTTTAATGCCCCATATTTTCACCCCAGTGACTATGGAAAAGTTGGGAGAATAAAGAGAAAGTTTGATGGCGGAACATAAAAAAGAATCATGTAAAATACCTAGGGAGCTCTTCTTTCTCTGCTTGTGTTTTTGTGTAGAGGACCAAAGAGGGTATTTTAAAAACCTTGTATAATTGATGTTACCAGAGGTAACCGAAGGCATTTACAATCAACTTGGTAACCCAAATTCATGGAAAGGGGTTGCGCATTTATTTATGATAAGGACTTTTTGTACCTTTTGAATGATTTTGAATAGCTACATGTGTTATGACGGTTGTTATGAATAACTTATGTATAACCCCTTCAAGTAAGGTGTTATTCTATCGTCCTTTAACCCCTTCTCCAGTCTTTGCCATCACCTGGAGAAATAATCATTTGAACAATTAAATGACAGAGAGAGAAGCAAAGCTGGATAAACACTGACTAAGTTAAGAGATTGATGGGTCAATTTGGGTCCCAGATCATCCACATTGTTGCTGGTGGCATTCACATTGATTATGTTCACCATGGACAGCGTCCAAAACAGTCTCCGAAATGAACATGTCGTTTGGAGCGTTTCCCATTAGTTTCCCCATCCTAGCCCAACAGACAGATGGCTCCCAATGCTGGAGAGCTCCATATTAGTAGCATGATTACAATGCATTACATTAAGGTCTCGTCATTAACGCAGTGATTTTAAAAAGCTATTATGGTTTTTGATTATCATCAGCCAGTGGGGCTTTAGAAAATCATAATGGCAGATTGATTTCCTATTTCCTCAGTGAAGATGCTGCTCGGTGTTTTGAATAGCTCTCCTCAACTGACTTACACTTAATGAGCTGAAATAGCATTAGCATAATGTTTTGAGGATTGAAGAGGGGAAAATGGCTCCAAGGAGAATACTAAAAAGTAAATATGGTTAGGCTCATGAACACATTTCCATGTTACAGATGGAGCTGGAGTCCTACATGGAGGTGATGTGAGGGCTTCCAGCCCCAGGTCGGCACAAACTGTCCCATTGGCAGCCTGCATCCATCTGGCTGGTGGGGTTAGATCCAGACCCGCCTCTACCTTTGGAGCTATCTGCACTGTATGGAGCATGGCCAAGCATTGGATTCACAGGTACATACATTTGAATAATGACATTGCTGATAAGGGGTACTAACATTACATATTACATTAGTGCTAAAGTAGTTATATTAGGATTTAAAACTCCTTGTCCAACTAGATTATAGCGCTCTCCCAAAATCTCTAACACTAGCAACAACAGAGTGACCCACAAACGGAGCATGAGGATTTGAATTCAGCCTTCACCAAAATTCAAAAGGCACTCACACATCTGAGCCATCTGTTGCAGGTGCATGGTAACAGTAGAATAAGATGAGAACAAGAAGAAACCCGCACACTGCTCTTGATAGTATCACTGCTCTTTAATAAGCTGTATGTATCGGCCTCAAGGCCTTCGTCAGAGCTTTTGAGGCTTCACCCCAATGTAATTCCATAAGTAGGAGGATAAAAGGATAAGAGATGAATAAGGAGAAAGTAAATGTAAGATATTTTATTGCTGTGTTAGACCTGGTGTTGGTTTAAACCCCAGCTGAGGGGCATAGTCCACTTCCTAATGAAGAGAATCAGCTTCTCTGTGTGTGAGAATCTGATCCCAGCTTTGATGTGGTTGGTTATTATCTCAGATGTGAAATCCTCTCTTCCAAACACTGTCGAACCGGGTGGGCGTGCTCAGCTGTGAAATTGTATCTTTTCTATACCCACTCCCTCCCTCCGTCCCCCTCTACCCCTCTACCCCTCTCCTCTGACAGTGAGGTGAACTGCTCTCCCCTCGTAAATTTTTTTTTACATGTACCGCTGCGAGGTGAAGCTATTGCATTCCCTCCGTTCCACCACTCCTATCACAAACTATGAAACACCCGGGGTGCGTCAAAACCACAACCGCTTAAACTGCAGGACACAGTGTCAATGAGTGATGTTTTCACCTTTACAAGTGCATGGGTTGATTTGCATGTGCTCATGGGAAATGAAGTCTTGAGCATAGGTGGTGAATTGATCAGATAATCCATCCATTACTTTCAATGGACATTGATAGATATTGTTTAAATGGAGTCCCTCCATCAGGGAGGATGTATTCTGGCCATATCAACAGAATGAGGTGTGACGCCTATACTCTGTTCATTCTGGAGGCCATTTGGTGGTTTCCTATCTTGACGGCAACAATGTCCTACTTTCTATGTGTAATCCACCAAGAGGCCCAGCAGATTGCCCACACACCCTCACAATGCTGCCAGCAGGGCAGAGAGGCAGTATGTCTGGCCTGCAGACTGTTATGTGCTGGTGAACAATGACATACCAGCCTAGTGCAGCTTCAACTATGGCTGAACAACCATGGGCATTGGCTTTACAATGCTTGTGTTCTAGCTAGTAATTCAATATCTATAACAAGCATACATAGTTATATTCCTTGGTGAAGAGACACAGGTTACCAATGTCTATATGGCCAATAGCTACTGCTTCTAAAATGATAGTGAAAGTGAGTCTTTTTCTTTTCATTTTCTGTTGTGCGTGCTGTAATTTTGTGAAATAAAATGAAACACTTGTCAAATTAGAGATGGAATTCAATGAGAAAATGAAAAATAATGCATTTATTGAAAGCAGGTGTTTATTTTCTGAAACCCAATTAAACACTTATGAAGAGAAAGGGTGGAGAAGATATTCTGCACGTGCTGTTTGTGTACTGTAATACCAGTGTTTGTGTACTGTAATACCAGTGTTTGTGTACTGTAATACCAGTGTTTGTGTACTGTAATACCAGTGTTTGTGTACTGTAATACCAGTGTTTGTGTACTGTAATACCAGTGTTTGTGTACTGTAATACCAGTGTTTGTGTACTGTAATACCAGTGTTTGTGTACTGTAATACCAGTGTTTGTGTACTGTAATACCAGTGTTTGTGTACTGTAATACCAGTGTTTGTGTACTGTAATACCATTGTTTGTGTACTGTAATACCAGTGTTTGTGTACTGTAATACCAGTGTTTGTGTACTGTAATACCAGTGTTTGTGTACTGTAATACCAGTGGGCTATATTTCATAGTCTACTCACATAACCATAACAGATTAATTATGGTCAGTCCATGAAGTCACCTACTATCAATATTTAAGACTCATTCATTGATTTTCCTTTTCCAGACACGCTCTCTCTCAAGCTATAACATTTCATTTTGGAGAGAGTCAGGTTACGAGAGCCACCCCACTGGGCACAAACGTGTTCAATCAACGTTGATTCAACATCATGTACATTTGTCAATGTATTGCGATGTTGAATCTACGTTTGAAAACACATTTGGATTTGAAACACATTTGGATCTGCAAAAAGTCATCAACCAGATTTCATATAATTTCAACCACTGTTACAAACATTGAAATTAGGGTAAAACTTTAACTTAAATACAATGGCTAAACCTGACTAACAGGTTGTTACATCAATCTAATTTCAACGTAATCATCAAAACTATGTATACGTAGAAACCTGCCTCCCCTTCATCTACACGGATTGAAGTGGATTCAACAATAAAGGATTCTAGCTTTCACCTGGATTCACCTGGTCAGTCTGTGTCATGGAAAGAGCAGGTGTTCATAATGTTCTGTATGCTCAGTGTATTTTGAATATTGGATGAAAAACTGATGTTGAATAAACAGTGAGAATATGCGAAAATGTCAACATCTAAAATATGACATATGTGACATGGATCTGATGTTGCATGTTCACAACACCACATGACATGAATTGTGTTGCAATTTCCACTTAGATTCTACGTGAGATTTTCGGAACCATTCTAGGTGACATCAATAAGGGATCATAGCTTTCACCTGGATAGTCTGTCATGGAAAGAGCAGGTTTTCTTAATGTTTTGTATACTCAAGGTGTGTCTCCTTTGTGAGATCTGTGACCTTTTAAACGACAGTGGCCCGAGACCAGTTTATTTAATAAAAATATGTTTTTATTGAACCTTTATTTAACTAGGCAAGTCAGTTAAGAACAAATTCTTATTTATAATGACGGCCTGCCGCGGCCAAACCCGGACGACGCTAAGCCAATTGTGCGCCACTCTATGGGACTCCCAATCACGGCCGGATGTGATTCAGCATGGATTCGAACCAGGGACTGTATTGTTGCCTCTTGCACTGAGATGCAGTGCCTTAGACTGCTGCGTCACTCGGGAGCCCGCAGTTAAGGAATTCGACTTCAACCTGAACGAGACAGAGGACGATTTACTAAAGATGGAAGAGCAGCTAATTGAGAATGATTTTTGAAAATAAATGTTGAGAAATGAATGTTTCATTGGTATGAGTTGAATGACATTATATTGCCATGTAGTACTGGAAAGAAAAACCCTGTAATGCATTAGTCCTTTTGTAAAATTACAGATATTTCAGATCTCAAAACTGGGGGGGAAAGACATCCCGGACCAGGTGAAGAGAGCAATGCACCGGTAAACTACACTGTTACCATATTTGTTTCACTTTTAAATTAGATCATGGTGTGTTGCTTGTAAAGTACATATGTTGTGTTCTATACAGAACCCTGACAAACAGCCTCATGTCAACGATGAATATGAAAGGAAACAAAGGCAAGAGGACCTTTGAGGACTCCAACCTTGCAGTGTCATTATAGGTACAGTGCAGTCCAGATCATGTCATTTGAATACCTTCTCTAGCCCTTTTACAGCCGGTGTGTCTTTGACGAATCAAAGGCTACAGAAGCAAAAATACTACAGGCGATGTCAACCAGCATAAAAATATGCATGTGAACGCAAGGAGGGCAGTGGAAGGGCCAAAGTGGGAGGACAAAAGAGTTCTTAAGAAGTTAAAAGCATCAAAGCCTGTCCCGACAATGCCTTTTTTTGTTGGTTTATTGTATATCTGATTTGTGTTTCCAGAAGCCTGTGCCAGAAAGGGTATTTCTTTTTTGGGTTTGTATCTATTTTGTGGTGCAAAACATCTGCTTGAAGCATGTAGGTTTTACAGACTCGGTCAGGGAGAGGTTGAAAATGTCAGTGAAGAACTTGTCAGTTGGTCTGTGCATGCTTTGAGTACATGTCCTGATAATCCGTCTGGCCCAGCAGCTTTGTGAATGTTGACCTGTTTAAAGGTTTTGTTCACATCGGCTACCGAGAGCATTATCACACAGTCATCCAGATCAACTGGTGCTCTCGTGCATGCTTCAGTGTTGCTTGCCTTGAAGCAAACATAAAATGGCATTTAGCTCGTCTGGTAGGCTCACGTCACTGGGCAACGTATGGGTTTCCCTTTACAGTCCGTAATAGTTTTCAAGCCCTGCCACATCTGATGAGCGTCAGAGCTGGTGTAGTAGGATTCAATCTTAATCCTGTATTGACACTTTGCTTGCTTGATGGATCACCTGAGGGCATAGCAGGATTTCTTATAAGCATCCGGAAATAGTCTCCCTCTCCTTGAAAGCAGCAGCTCTAGCCTTTTAGCTCGATGCAGATGTTGCCTGTAATCCATGGCTTCTGGTTGGGATATGTACATACGGTCACTGTGGGGACGACGTCATCTGTGCACTTATTGACGAAGCCGATGACTGAGGTGGTGTATTCCTCAATGCCATTGGATGAATCCCAGAACATATTGCAGTCTGTGCTAACAAAACAGTCCTGTAGTGTAGTGTAGTATCCGCGTCCTCTGACCACTTCCGTATTGATCGAGTCACTGGTACTTCCTGTTTTAGTTTTTGCTTGTAAGCAGGAATCAGGAGGATAGAATTATGGTCAGATTTGCCAAGTGGAGGACGAGGGAGAGCTTTGTATGCAACTCTGTGTGTGGAGTGAAGGTGGCCTAGGATTTGTTTTTCCCTGGTTACACGTGACATGCTGGTAAAAATAGTTTGCCTAAGAACGCCGCTTCTGGGTGAGCATTTTTTTCTTTGCTTATGGCCTTTATGAGTTGTTTGAGTGCGGTCTTAGTGCCAGCTTCACTTTGTGGTGATAAATAGACGGCTACGAATAATACAGATGAAAACGGTCTTGGTAGATAGTGTGGTCTACAGCTTATTATAAGGTACTCTACCTCAGGCGAGCAATACCTCGACACTTCTTTAATATTAATATTAGACATCACGCACCAGCTGTTATTGACAAAAAGACACACCCCCACCCCTCGTCTTACCAAAGGTAGCTTCTCTGTTCTGCCGGTGCATGGAAAATCCCGCTAGCTCTACAATGTCCGTATCTTCGTTCAGCCACGTCACGGTGAAACATAAGATGTTACAGTTTTTAATGTCCTGTTGGTAGGATAATCTTAATCGTAGGTCATCAATTTTATTTTCCAATGATTGCATGTTAGCAAGAAGAATGGAAGACAATGGGAGTTTACTCGCTAACCTCCAGATTCTCAGAAGGGTGCCCGATCTGCGGCCTCTTTTCCTGCGTCTTTTCTTCACGCAAAAGGCGTGGATCTGGGCCTGTTCCAGTGAAAGCAGGATATCCTTCTCGTCGGACTCGTTAAAGGAAAAAGTTTCTTCCAGTTCGTGGTGAGTAATCGCAGTTCTAATGTCCAGAAGTTATTTTTGGTCATAAGAGACGGTAGCAGCAACATTATGCACACAACAAGTAAAAAATAAGTTACACAAAAAGCACCAAAAAAAAGAAATAGCATAGGTTGGGAGAATGTAAAACGTCGGCCATGTTCTTCAGCTCCATCAGGGTGCTTTTCAAGTGTAAAACATCAGAAAGGACCTGGGTGATAGTTTGATTTCCTGATCTTAGCTCAGGCTCTTATTCTTGTTTAATGTAAAGAAGCCTACATCACAAAATGGCAGCTACTTCTATATATCTAGTCAACAAACTTGAATTGGTGATAATCCCTGTTGAATTCATGGTGTGTTTTGGTCAAATTAGATCACAATGGGTTCTCAACCTTCCTCCAATATTTAAATGTATTTGATTATTAGTCAAGTATATAGTTTTCAAACTAGATAGTACTGAAATAAAATAACAGTTGGCTGTCTCTTTGAGTGGGTGAATTAAGGTGGAAATCTCATTGATCAACGTCTCAACCAAATATTACCCACATTTCCACGTTGAAATGAAGTGATGTGCTCAGCGGGAGAGTTGATTAACAGTGTGTTTGATCCCCCCCTACTGTCTGTTGAGCTGTGTGGGGTGAGAAAGAGAGGGGATGCTTCTAGAATAACTCAACAGAGCCAGGGAGAGAGAGAGAGGCTATAGCGAAAAGAAAAGAAAGAGTCCTCCACTAGAATCCTGGAGGGCCCTGTAACTCTCCACTGCTCTCCTTCCGACACCACCCTTACTGACAATAGATTACGGGCCTCTGAGTGGTTATACAATTCAGCTCTACCCATCAAACCGAGGTGCAGTCACTCAAGCGCTCTCTTTTTTGTAATAAATGATAGACTGTCTGGGAAATAAACAAGCACACGAGAATGGTCTTAGAGAGAAACAGGAAGAGGGGGAGGAGTGCAGAGAGAGCTAAATAAATGCGTCACAGATACCTTTTCATATGCTCTGAAAGGTTTACATTGTCCTCATATTAAAGTGCTGGGCGTGGTGTCAGCTTTTGATGCGGCAGGGCACGGAGGAGACATGAATAAGCCATAATGGAGTACCACAGTATCATAACACCCATAAAACCTAGCAGTCAAACAAGGAAATGGTTCCAATCATTTTTCTACCATTCATTTTTCCTATAAGGGGTTTTAGAAACACTTAAATTAAATAAGGGCTGTGTTTCATGTAGACTTACCCTTTTGTGATGTTTTGATAACCGTGTAAATCTCTCTAGGACAAGGTGACTTTTATCAATATATTTGCCTGTATTTACCCCCCAATAATGAAATGCTAATTTGTTGCTAATGTGGCTATCAGAAAGAACTACAAATACCATAACGATCTGGACGAGACTGCCAAATTGAGGCAAAGGTAAGAATCTCTGGATTAAGTATCTAATGTTAGGTAAATTTAGTCATTAATAAATTGGTAATATTTCTTTCAATTGACAATTCTGTGAACTGTCTTGTGCAAGTTTTAAATTGACTCAATACCTGTTAGAAAATGTGTCAGCTGGAGATGACGTGCAGGAGCTTGCAGGGATTGGTAGTCTTGCATGATGTCTACTTTTATGCTAATTAGATTTTGAATCTGAAAGTAAATAGAGATGAATATATTGATAAAAATCACCTTGTCCAAGAGAGATTTACACGGTTATCAAAACATCACTCCAGGGTAAGTCTACACAAAACACAGCCCTTATTTTAAGTGTTTCTAAAATCCACTATGGGGAAAATGATTGGTGGCAAAATGATTGGAACCATTTCCCTGTTTGACCGCTAGGTTTTATGGGTATTATGACTCCTCCACTGTGGGGCTATTGCCTCGTAGGACGCTTGAATTTCTAACTAGGCAGCCTGACATTTTCTAACAGCCTTGATTCTGAAGCGATCGGGACACCCAGGCAGGCGAACCAAAGGCTTTTTATTCTAAGCAGCATTTAAGTAAGAAAGCTTCAACCTTTGGGTGAAATAGGGAAACAATATTTTTATTTTAATCTCATGGAATTTCTGTATGAATAGAAATCTGATGTATTCATCTGTCCCTTGTAGACATGCAAGTGCACATAGACACACACACACCAGGTGGCCCTCTTGATTTAATTAGCACTGCTTCCAATTAGCTGCGATGCTAAATCAGATGGAGAGGTTTCATCACAGCATGGTGCATTAGATAGGAGAGATTGATCTGTATCACTTCTCTTTTGTCTGCACCAGGGTGGGTAGATAATTAGAGGTAATGAATGGATAAAGTTTGTGTAGATGGCCTCGATGAGGCCTAAGTATCTCCAGATCCACCATGCATCTGTGCAGTACAGATACACCTCCATCTTTTTTGTGTGTTTTTTTTTGTGGTATTTTTCTCCCTAATTTCGGGGCATCCAATTGGTAGTAGTTACAGTCTTGTGTCATCGCTGCAACTCCCGTATGGACTCAGGAGAGGTGAAGGTAGAGAGCCATGCGTCCCCCGAAACACAATCTAACCAAGCCGCACTGCTTCTTGACACAATGCCCATCCAACCCGGAAGCCAGCCGCACCAATGTGTCGGAGGAAACACCATACACCTGGCGACTGTGTCAGCATGCACTGTGCCCGGCCCGCCATAGGAGTCGCTAGTGCGCGATGAGACAAGGATATCCCTGCCGGCCAAACCCTCCCTAACCCGGACGACACTGGGCCAATTGTGCGCCGCCCCATGTGCCTCCCGGTCGTGGCCGGCTGCGACAGAGCCTGGACTCAAACCCAGAATCTCTAGTGGCACAGCTAGCACTGCAGTGCCTTAGACTACTGCACCACTCGGGAGGCCCAGACACACCTCCATCTTGACTCCAGTTTGACTCTGGTAAAGCATTTAAACATTTTCCAGGACAGAAATAGTCTGAAAGACTATCCAGAACCAACATGACTGCTTCAGTCCTGGATCGTCTTGTGCATGTTGCTTGGAATAAGGAGGGTTCAAGGAAGAGGAGGTTTGTTGTGTTGTAAAGGTTCAGGAAAGCAGACTAGCTAATTCAATTATTGTTGTTGGTGTAATCAAACTCTGTTAATCAGCTTCCTAACCACGCTTGGCATTTGTCTTCATGAATCCGTCCAGCGTGTAATTGCTATTTTCACACAGACCTCGCTGCAGTGAGCTTTAATTCTCTGCTCTGCTCCCTGTATACCGAACAAAAATATAAATGCAACATGCAACAATTTCAATGAGTTTTACTGAGTTACAGTTCATATAAGGAAATCAGTCAATTTAAATAAATTCATTAGGCCCTAATCTATCGTTTTCACATGACTGGGTAGGGGAGCAGCCATGGGTGGGCCTGGAGTCCAAGTGGTTGGTCTATGCCCTCCCAGGCCTACCCATGGCTGCACCCCTACCCAATCGTATTAAATATTCCCACTGGGGAGCCAGGCTCCAGCCAATCAGAATGAGTTTTTCCACACAAAAGGGCTTTATTGCAGACAGAAATACTCCTCAGTTTCATCAGCTGTCTGGGTGGCTGGTCTCAGACGATCCTGCAGGTGAAGATACCGGATGTGGAGGTTCTGGGCTGGCGTGGTTACACGTGGTCTGCGGTTGTGAGGCAGGTTGGACATACTGCCAAATTCTCCAAAACGACATTGGAAGCAGCTTATGATAGAGAAATGAACATTACATTGTCTGACAGCAGCTCTGGTGGACATTCCTGCCATTCATGCCATTTGCACGCTCCCTAAAAACTTGAGATATCTGTGGCATTGTGTTGTGTGACAAAACTGCACATTTTGTGGCTTTTTATTGTCTTCAGCACAAGGTGCACCTGTGTAATGTGACTATGCTGTTTAAACAGCTTCTTGATATTCCACACCTGTCAAGTGGATGGATTGTCTTGGCAAAGGAGAAATGCTCACAAACTGCACGACATTTGAGAGAAATAAGAATTGTGTGCGTATGGAACATTGCTAGGATATTTTATTTCAGCTCATGAAACATGGGACAAACACTTTACATGTTGCGTTTATATATTTGTTCAGTAGAATAGTTTTACAGCTTCTCATATCCCCAAGCCCTGCGGTTGGGAATGGGAATGACAAAAAGAGGGAAAGACTAATAATCATAATCTTAACAAATTATATCGGTAAACAACAATCTATTTACATTGTCATTGGCCTTTTCTTTCAAATGTGTTGAGAGAAAATGTCTGAAATGCTATTACGGATTATATAATTGTCTAATTATTGGAAGTAACACTGTTGTGCTAAGGAGTTATCCTGAAAACCACTGGAAACACATGATGTTCCAGGAGGTAGGACACAGCACACACACACACACACACACACACACACACACACACACACACACACACACACACACACACACACACACACACACACACACACACACACACACACACACACACACTGAAAGCATAGGGGAGAGGTAGTTATATACTTGTCAGTGGTGCTTTAGTGTACTGGCTCTATGTGCCCTCTGGGGTGTGATGAATATATCAGGATATGTCAAAACCCACCTCCTCACAGTATCCAGGTAACCCCCACTTGGCCCCACGGCGGCCTATCAAAGTAGGCCAGATGAAAGCCTGACCCGGGGAGGCGTGCTCACTTAACCAAACAGTGGCATATGCTGCTGAGTCTCCTCACCGTACAGAGGAGATGGATAACTAGCAGATGGAGGCCAGGCTGGCTGGGTAGTAGAGGCTATGGCAGGGGGGGTAGAGAGTGCTGGGTAGTAGGGCTGTGGCAGGGGGTAGAGGGGCTGGGTAGTAAGGGCTATGGCAGGGGTTAGAGAGGGCTGGGTAGTAGGGCTGTGGCAGGGGGTAGAGAGGGCTGGGTAGTAGGGCTGTGGCAGGGGGTAGAGAGGGCTGGGTGTAGGGCTGTGGCAGGGGGGAGAGGGGTAGTAGGGCTGTGGCAGGGGGTAGAGGGGCTGGGAAGTAGGGCTGTGGCTGGGGGTAGAGAGGGCTGGGAAGTAGGGGATAGAGAGGGCTGGGTAGTAAGGGCTATGGCAGGGGGTAGAGAGGGCTGGGGAGTAGGGGATAGAGAGGGCTGGGTAGTAGGGGATATGGCAGGGGGTTGAGAGGGCTGGGAAGTAGGGCTGTGGCAGGGGGTAGAGAGGGCTGGGAAGTAGGGGATAGAGAGGGCTGGGTAGTAGGGGATATGGCAGGGGGTTTGAGAGGGCTGGGTAGTAAGGGCTATGGCAGGGGGTAGAGAGGGCTGGGAAGTAGGGGATAGAGAGGGCTGGGTAGTAGGGGATATGGCAGGGGGGTTGAGAGGGCTGGGAAGTAGGGCTGTGGCAGGGGGTAGAGAGGGCTGGGAAGTAGGGGATAGAGAGGGCTGGGTAGTATGGGATATGGCAGGAGGGGTTGAGAGGGCTGGGAAGTAGGGGATAGAGAGGGCTGGGTAGTAGGGGATATGGCAGGGGGGGTAGAGAGGGCTGGGTAGTTGTTGTTTTGGGTGTATTGCGGGGTGCAACTCAATGGCTACCCGTGAGCTTCTCTCTCGCCCCATACAAAAGGGAAAGTACAAAAGGGAAAAGGGAAAGTACAAAAGGGAAAAGGGAAAGTACACAATGGAAAAGGGAAAGTACAAAATGGAAAAGGGAAAGTACAAAATGGAAAAGGGAAAGTACAAAATGGAAAAGGGAAAGTACAAAAGGGAAAAGGGAAAGTACAAAAGGGAAAAGGGAAAGTACAAAAGGGAAAAGGGAAAAAAGTACAAAATGGAAAAGGAAAGTACAAAATGGAAGAAAGTACAAAGGAAAGTACAAAATGGAAAAGGAAAGTACAAAAGGGAAAAGGAAAAGGGAAAGTACAAAAGGAAAGTACAAAATGGAAAAGATAAAGTATAAAATGGAAAAGGAAAGTACAAAATGGAAAAGGGGAAAGTACAAAATGGAAAAGGAAAGTACAAAAGGAAAAGGGAAAGTACAAAAGGGAAAAGGAAAGTGGAAAAGGAAAGTACAAAAGGGAAAATGGAAAAGGAAAGTACAAAAGGAAAGTACAAAATGGAAAAGGAAAGTACAAAATGGAAAAGGAAAGTACAAAATGGAAAAGGAAAGTACAAAAGGAAAAGGAAAGTACAAAATGGAAAAGGAAAGAAAAAGGGAAAGTACAAAATGGAAAAGGAAAGTACAAAAGGAAAAGGAAAAGGAAAGTACAAAAGGGAAAGTACAAAATGGAAAAGGAAAGTACAAAATGGAAAAGGAAAGTACAAAAGGAAAAGGGAAAAGGAAAGTACAAAATGGAAAAGGAAAGTACAAAAGGAAAAGGAAAGTACAAAATGGAAAAGGAAAGTACAAAATGGAAAAGGAAAGTACAAAAGGAAAAGGGAAAGTACAAAATGGAAAATGGAAAGTACAAAAGGAAAAGGGAAAGTACAAAAGGAAAAGGAAAGTACAAAAGGGAAAAGGGAAAAGGAAAGTACAAAATGGAAAAGGAAAGTACAAAATGGAAAAGGAAAGTACAAAAGGGAAAAGGAAAGTACAAAAGGAAAAAGGAAAGTACAAAAGGAAAGTACAAAAAGGGAAAAGGGAAAGTACAAAATGGAAAAGGAAAGTACAAAATGGAAAAGGAAAGTACAAAATGGAAAAGGGAAAGTACAAAAGGGAAAGTACAAAATGGAAAAGGGAAAGTACAAAAGGGAAAAGGGAAAAGGGAAAGTACAAAAGGGAAAGTACAAAATGGAAAAGGGAAAGTACAAAATGGAAAAGGGAAAGTACAAAAGGGAAAAGGGAAAAGGGAAAGTACAAAATGGAAAAGGGAAAGTACAAAAGGGAAAAGGGAAAGTACAAAAGGGAAAAGGGAAAGTACAAAAGGGAAAAGGGAAAGTACAAAATGGAAAAGGGAAAGTACAAAAGGGAAAATGGAAAAGGCAAAGTACAAAAGGGAAAAGGGAAAGTACAAAAGGGAAAAGGGAAAGTACAAAATGGAAAAGGGAAAGTACAAAATGGAAAAGGGAAAGTACAAAAGGGAAAATGGAAAAGGCAAAGTACAAAAGGGAAAAGGGAAAGTAAAAAAGGGAAAAGGGAAAGTACAAAATGGAAAAGGGAAAGTACAAAAGGGAAAAGGGAAAAGGGAAAAGGGAAAGTACAAAAGGGAAAGTACAAAATGGAAAAGGGAAAGTACAAAATGGAAAAGGGAAAGTACAAAAGGGAAAAGGGAAAAGGGAAAGTACAAAATGGAAAAGGGAAAGTACAAAATGGAAAAGGGAAAGTACAAAATGGAAAAGGGAAAGTACAAAATGGAAAAGGGAAAGTACAAAAGGGAAAAGGGAAAGTACAAAATGGAAAATGGAAAGTACAAAAGGGAAAAGGGAAAGTACAAAATGGAAAAGGGAAAATAAATAAACACCTCATTTCCACCTTTCCACCTCATTTTGTGGGCAGTGTGCATATAGTATGTCTTCTCTTTAGAGCCAGCTCTGCCTACGGAGGCCTCTCTCAATAACAAGGCTATGCTCACTGAATCTGTACATAGTCAAAGCTTTCCTTCATTTTGGGTCAGTCACAGTAGTCAGGTATTCTGCCACTGTGTACTTTCTGTTAATTCCAGTTTGCTCTGATTTTTGGTTCATTCTTTCCAATGTGTCAAGTAATTATCTTTTGTTTTCTCATGATTTGGTTGGGCCTAATTGTGCTGCTGCCCTGGGGCTCTGTGGGCACCAGGACCAGCTTGCTTAGGGGGCTCTTCTTCAGGTTAATGTTTCTGTAGGTGATAGCTTTGTTATGGAAGGCTTGGGAATGGCTTCCTTTAAGGTCTCTTTTCTGGATTTTGATAATTAGTGGTTATCGTCCTAATATATATATGTATATATATATATATATATATTTTTCTCTTTTCTCTCTCTCTCTCTCTCTCTCTCTCTCTCTCTCTCTCTCTCTCTCTCTCTCTCTCTCTCTCTCTCTCTCTCTCTCTCTCTCTCTCTCTGCCAAATAAGGGGCTGTGGTTTGCCAGATGTACTACTTACTGTAGCATAACTGTAACGTTCTAATGAGGTCTGCTCTTCTCTCTCTAGGCCTGTTGGCATGCTGAGCTGAACTAACTGGTCATTGATATTCATATCTGGTTTCTGCTGGACCAAGGTGATGATGTCCTGCTTAACGACCCCAACATTATAATCAGGTCCTACTCACTGTATGGTTCCAGACCGAACGGTTGCCGTGGCAACAACCAGTCTACCCACACAACGTTGTATCACTGTGGAACATTTATGACTGGATGAACTGTAGATCAAGTGTCTATCCATGATATTCCTTGTGGGGAAAAATAGGAGGATAGTGACCCTTTGTTACGTGAACACTTACAGAAATAGACTTCAAATTTGCATTTTCATGTCAATCAATGGAAAGAAATGACCTTTCATCAGATAAGGTCAAGGGTTCGTTGATCTTTCTGTCTGAACAGTGAGGATGAATAGTGTCTGAGTTCAACAGTGGGCGGAATGAGAGGAGAAGGAATGGAGAAAGTGAACAGGAATGGAGGAAGGGAGAGGGAAATGGAAGAATACACTGAATATTACTGTGAGTTAGCTGAATGTTGACATAGATGGAGTCCTTGTGTATAATTCTACTGCTGATGAATATACTGCCAGAGGCAGAAGGATGGTTGTTTAGAAGGATGGCCTTGATACATTTGTCCATGACACAAACACAAGGTACATTTTATTGTGACACAGCCATAGGGCCAATCCAGAGAACAGGATGTGATGTAAATACAAAGGTCGATATCTACAGTGTCTTCAGAAAGTGTTCACACCCTTTAGTTTTCTCCACGTTTTGTTGTGTTACAGCCTGATTTTAAAAAGCATTCAATTGAGAATTTGTGTCACTTATATTCACCCAGTTCCCCATAATGTCAAAGTGGAATTTTGTTTGTTGAAAATGTTTGATATAATACAAATTAAAAGCTGAAATATCGATAAGAGTCGATAAGCATTTAACCTTTTTTAAGCCTAAATAAGTTCAAGAGTAAAAAAAAATGTATGTGCTTAACAAGTCACATAATAAGTTGCATGGACTCATTCTGTGTTCAATAATAGTGGTTAATATGATTTTTGAATGACTACCCCATCCCTGTACCCCACACATACAATTATCTGTAAGGTCCCGCAATCGAGTAGTGAATTTTAAGCACAGATTCAACCACAAAGAGCTGGAAGGTTTTCAGTGCCTCACAAAGAACGGCACCAAATGGAAGATGTGAAAAAAAACTGACGCTGAATATATCTTTGAGCAAGTTATTAATTAGGCTTTGTAGGGTGTATCAATACACCCAGTCACTACAAAGATACAGGCGTCCTTCTTGCTATTCTTGCTATGTAACTACTGTGAAGAAAAGAAAGAGTAGTGCCTTGTATGTCAAGTGTGAGTTTAATGGTTGTGATGTAAGAAAAGTGAAGATGGATCAACAACATTGAAGTTACTCCACAATACTAACCTAAATGACAGAGTAAAAAGAAGGAAGCCTGTACAGAATACAAATATCCCAAAACATGCATCCTGTTTGCAACAAGGCACTTAAGTAATACTGCAAAAACAATTAACTTTGTGTCCTGAATACAAAGCGTTATGTTGGGGGCAAATCCAACAAAGTACATCACTGAGTGCCACTCTCCATATTTCCAAGCAGGGTGGAGTCTGCTTCCTAGAGGGAAACCTGGTTCAGTCTGCTTTTCAGCAGACACTGGGAGACAAATTCACCTTTCAGCAGGACAATAATCTAAAACACAAGGCCAAATCTACCAGATCAAATCTTGCTTATCAAGACAACATTGAATGTTCCTGAGTGGCCTAGTTACAGTTTTGAGTTAAATCGACTTGAAAATCTATGGCAATACTTGAAAATGGCTTTCTAGAAATGATCAACAACCACCAGGGCTTGAATATATTTAAACAAATAATAATTGGCATATATTTTACAATCCAGATGTGCAATGCTCTTAGAGACTTACCTCAAAACACTGACACCTGTAATCACAGCCAATGGTGATTCTAACGTGTATTTTCTCAGGGGGGTGAATACTTATCTAATCAAGATATACTGTATTACTATTTCATTTTCCATTCATTTTTTATAAATGTTAGAATTTTTCATCTACTTTGACAGAGTATTTTGTGTAGATTTGTTTACCAAAAATGACAATAAAATCCATTTTAATCCCACTTTGTAACACAGCAAAGTGTTGGAAAAGTAAAGAGGTGTGAAACCTTTCAGAAGGCAATGTATTTCTATTTCACATGCTATTATTTGTGTTGGTCTGCTGGGTCAAATAGTATTTGAGGAATCTGCAAGAAATGTGGACAAATCATTTCTAGCATTTGGATAAAATAACCAATATGGCAAGAATAGACTTACCTGATGTTTCACAATATTTTCCTGTCCTGTGGTATTCTGGGCACGAGTTTATTTAGAGAGAAGGGGTTACGGAAGTAGAAATTATGTCATGCTCGATTTCGCTCAGCCAGTGAAAAAAGCCATTTTAAGTGGGGACACATTTCTTAAAATAATTTTGAATGTTTTTCCAGCTCCTTCGACTTGTTTTCTCAGTCTGATGAGGCTGTGTCGGCTCTCATTCAGAAGAAAAAACGTTACTCCTTCTACTTTGTCTCTGTGTAAATTAAACACTATCACAATGACAGGGTGGATTATTTTCCCTCAAAACAAGTTTTGTGACCCAAGGATATCCTATCTGTTTTTACCTTGTTTAAACCTCCATGTTCTTCTTGCAGGCTCCAGTGAGCTGGCAAAAGAGAGGGGGGATTGTATTTGTGTGATTTGCCTTTTCAAAGCTGCCTGTTTCCTTTGGCACAGCCACAGAGTGCTTTTCTCTCTACTTATTAACTGCCTCCTGGGTCTCTTAACTTTTTCTTGGAGCCCTGTTTCGCCAACTTTAACGATCTGGTTTTTCATCAACATGATTTAGTTTCCAGAGGTTACAGTGTGCTGGGGGACCTCAGGGCCTCCTCTCTGTATCGCCAGGGTTCCTTCCTGCTGGTGGATTTTCAACGCTCTGTCAATATATTGGGTATTTAACAATGCTATTTCAACACTTTTCACTGTTGAAAAAGGAGGCAGGAGTTTCCACTCAAGTGTGGTTTCAGTAATGTTATTACGCTATTATAAACAGTGAATATTTGAAGCGTTATGAGTTGTTACTTACAGGATGGTTGGAACTCAGCCAGCCAGTAGAATGGAGTTTGTAGTTACAAGCTGATGAAACTTGCCGTTCCATGACCACGTGTACAATGTAATGCATAGAGGACATACCAGTATACAGGCATGAACTCTCCCTACAGATGTTCCTCTGCACAGTCACAGTCACAAAGCCAGAGAGACATGCACCGTGTATATGTACAACATGTCAGCTATTCCGATTAGAACCAGATGCAAAGTACAAGCTGTTTCCACAAAGAACCTTCTGTTCACTGGAGACATCCAGATGAAGGATATCAGATAACAAGACTAGAACAAACCAACTCCCAACTTCAGAAAACAAACCGACTACAATAATCCTTACATCTGTGGCGGGTTACATTTACATAGCCATCCGTCTTTGATATGAGGCATTGAGGCACAAAGCAGTTTGATTTGACCAGAAGGAGTGGAAAACATTTCCATCAGTCTCAGTCTCAACTCTGCTTTCTAAACAGGGCCAATTAGGATGACGAATGACTTGCACCTTGGCAAGAATCCCACGAGAGGGTGAATCTACAACTGGGATAAGAACACAAACAAACAAAAACACAGACAGACTGGCAAAGAACTGGAATGATTCAGCTCTGGAATCCCCCTTCAGTTTATCATCTCCGACACAATGTTCTATTTGAGGAGATTTCTAGCAGGGGGTTTAATGTATAATGGATGACAGCTGAATGGAAGCAGTGTGTTATGGGATGATTGAGGGGAGAAGGAGAGAAGCAATGCTTCTGCTGATTGCCTCTTATTGAGCACAGCTGCCTCTGGGACAGTAGTCACGTGGTGCTCTGCTGTGCTCCAACCAAAAGTACCCCCTCGGGGTCCTACCGCCCTTTGCCCATACAACCAAGTCCCTCCCCATGTGGCAGCATCACCCAATCCCCATACACACCCACCAGGCCCGTGCCATCACTCCATACCCAGTTCCCCAAACATCCAGGGTATAACCCATGGGACCAGGAACCCATCCCCATACACCCTCACCCAGTCCCATGGTATTCCCTCTGAATTCCCAAGGTTCATTTATGGAACCTGAAGTGAATCAAAATGGAACAATGTCTTCTCTCACATTCACAATCTACTCCATTGGCTATATATGGAGTGTGAAAATGAATGAATTTATCTTGCCACATTGTTCCAATATGCTCAATTATGCTACGACCCTCATTTGTGCACCGGTATAATGTTCTCACATATACCATTAATTCATTACATCTAAACAGACAGAAGATCCAATATAGCATAACGTAGCTGAGAGTGCTTTATAAATCTGTTAAGAAAACTCATTAATAAGCACATACCCTGAGGACAGAATTAAGATATCATTATCTTTTTTTGTGAGTCTATATTTATAAATTAATTTCCCCTAGGTCAAACGCAGCCTTGGGGCTCTCTAATTTGTTTCCTCTGTTGTAAATCAGGATGATAATTATGTTGAATGGCAGCAAAATTCATCCTCATTTTTTAGGACTTTTATATTATGTGTATGTGATAGACATCATTAATATTTGTTCAGAATTGTAATTAAAAAATCCTCCCTTTGTCTCTCTCTTGCTCTATCACTACCTTGCCCTCTCCCTCCCTTCTTTCCTCCCTCCGCTCCCTCTCAATACCTCTCTCCCTGTCTCTCCCTCCATCGTTCTCTGTCTCTCTCATTCTCTTTGTATTATGGTATGGTATGTGGTTATCAGTGGTTGAGTGGCCTGTAGCCTACGCAAGGTCTACTAAACCCAGGCTCTGATAAAAAAAAAAGAGTTATGGTCAGTGATGAAAATAATTGATTTTCAATTTCCTCCACAATGACTGCATCATTGCCAACGACTCAGGCAATTTGGCCTACATTACTGTGCCAGAACGGGGCCGTAGATCAGGGTGACAGCCGTCTTAACCTGGAGGGGTGCTTACATTGAGGAGAAATTAAGAGAGATATTCAGTGGGAGATATCCTTTTACTGCTGGTGTGGATCTTGGAAATAGGCCCTGTTCTGTGGAGGATTGCTTGGTTATCACAAAATAAAAAATGTGTGTGCTGCTACTCTTGTGTTTAGATTTTTCAAGGAGCTTGTATTTCTTTGTGCTGACTGCCCTGTGATGTGGGGGACAGAAGTGTTTTGTAGCTCTGACCGTGCTTTACTACATTGGAATGCATCTGTTTTTAATCCTCGTGAAATCAATAGAAATCCATGGAGCTACAGTATTTTCTGCTTTTAAAACATGAAGAATAGCATTTCTTCCCAGTCTAATGGAGTCTCCCTCTGTCCCTCGCCTTAGTCTGCTAGAGTGAGCTTATGCTCGCATTATCAGTGATACCTGGGTCACATTAATTAGGACACATCATAGCAAAACTTTTTGCAATGGGAAAGGCTTTGTTCAGGTAGTCCCTCCCCATTTCATGTCTCTAGCTGGAGGTTCCTGATGACACAGGAGCCTGTCGTGTGTGTGTGTGTGTGTGTGTGTGTGTGTGTGTGTGTGTGTGTGTGTGTGTGTGTGTGTGTGTGTGTGTGTGTGTGTGTGTGTGTGTGTGTGTGTGTGTGTGTGTGTGTGTGTGTGTGTGTGTGTGTGTGTGTGTCGTGGGCGGGGTGTGTGTGTGTGTGTAGAGTTGCGTGTGTGTGTGTGTGTGTGTGTGTGTGTGTGTGTGTGGGGCGCGGGGAGAGAGACAGTGGAGCAGGTCAGACAGACTGACAGGACCCAGGTTGGTGGTAGGGAGAGAGCCTTTCATCATCATGCCTCCTTCCTTCACCCGTCAGCCCAGTCTGTGTGTGCCCGCCAGCTCCTGCCACCGCTGTCATCACTATAAATGTCACCCTGGCCACAACGCTGTGAGGACGAGGGCTGTTTGTTTTTACCCAGACAGACCTTACACACACTTGGTTTGTTTTTACTGGCTGTCTTCCTGGTAATCGACACCAGGGATGGAGGCTTGTTTATCTGCTGCTGCAAAAGCTGCTTCTCAGTGGCATCTCACTGTTGGATGGTGTTGGGTTGCTCCCAAGTTTTCGGGGTTGTGTGTGTGTGTGTGTGTGTGTGTATTTGTGAGTGTGTGTGTTTTTAAGAGGTTGGGGTTGCCTACATGCTGCTTTGAAAGCGATAGCATTTTACAAAGTCACAGTTCTCCTGCAGGTCACAGTATACAGTGATTCCAATGAGAGACCATCGACACGCCGATCAGATCGTGACGGTGGGAGTAGACGTGGTCTTAGACTTAGCTTTCAAACAGGCAATACCGATCATCGTTCAATTCCTACCGCACATCATGCACTTATCCCCAAAATCTATTTCTCTCTCTAGTCATTATCTGTCAAATGGAGTCTATTAGCTGACAGGTTGCTATTACACTGAACAACAATAAACACGACATGCAACAATTTCAAACATTTGACATATAAGGAAATCAGTCAATTGAAATAAATTCATTAGGCCCTAATGTATGAATTTGACATGACTGTGAATACAGATATGCAGCTGTTGGTCACAGATACCTTAAAAAAAGGTAGGGGCACGGATCAGAAAACCAGTCTGTATCTGGTGTGACCGTGATTTACCTCATGTAGCACAACACATCTCCATCACATAGAGTTGATCAGGCTGTTGATTGTGGCCCGTGGGATGTTGTCCCATTCCTCTTCAATAGTTGCTGGATATTGGTGGGAACTGTAACACACTGTCGTACACGTCGATCCAGAGCATCTCAAACATGCTCATTGGGTAACATGTTTGAGTATGCAGGCCATGGAAGACATGTGGCCGAGCATTTTCATGCTGAAACATGAGGTGATGGAGGCGGATGAATGGCACGACAATCGGCCTCAGGATCTCGTCACGGTATCGTTGTGCATTGTTGTCCATAGCTTATGCCATTGTACCATTACCCTGCTGCCGCACTCTGTTCACAACATTGGCATCAGCAAACCACACGATGCCATACGCTCTTTCTGCCATCTGCCCGGTACAGTTGAAACCGGGATTCACTTCTCCAGCGTGCCAGTGGCCATTGATGGTGAGAGTTTTCCCACTGAAGTCGGTTATGACACTGAACTGTAGTCAGGTGAAGACCCTGGTGAGGACGACGAGCAAGCAGATGAGCTTCCTATTCATGCAGATTATGCAGTTTTATATTGGGGAGTTTTTGTTGAGTAGGCTGCTAGCATTGTGATTACTAATCTAATGAAGCCAGAGAGTTGATGTGTCTGTTTTATGCATGTGCATATTTTGTATTTTTGCATTATTGCGGCATCGAAATTGTATATTAGCCTATAGATTGTTTGGCTGACAACGTCACGAAAACAATGTGCTTGCTTCCATGGGGTAGAAGTCAGCCTGTTGTTGTGATTCTGGATGGCCAGATTGCTAGCCAGAGTGACAAACTGCCATGTGGAGCTTGTTTCAGCATGTTTCATCATGTTATTGATACCACGTCTTGTTTTGAGGTGTTTGACTGACTGTTTTGACCCTAACAATATTTTTGAGAGACAACAAGTCGTTATTGTGCAAATGTAAATGTTTTCAATAAACAAAATATATGTCACACCCCGACCATAGTTTGCTTTGTATGTTTCTATGTTTTGGTTGGTCAGGGTGTGATCTGAGTGGGCATTCTATGTTGGATGTCTTGTTTGTCTATTTCTATGTCTGGCCTGATATGGTTCTCAATCAGAAGCAGGTGTTAGTCATTGTCTCTGATTGGGAACCATATTTAGGTAGCCTGGGTTTCACTGTGTGTTTGTGGGTGATTGTTCCTGTCTCTGTGTTTTGCACCAGATTGCGCTGTTTTTGGTTTTCCACGTTTATTGTTTTTGTTAGTTTATTCATGTCTAGTGTCTTTATTAAAAAACATGAATAACCACCACGCTGCGTTTTGGTCCGCCTCTACTTCACCTAAAGAAAACCCTTACAATATAGAAATCTCGGGATCCCTGTTATCGCCGTTAAACCCTAGATAGGAAGGTACTGCCTCAACATCTGGAGATGGACCTGAAATGAAATAAAAACCCAAATTCCAAAATTAAGACCTGGCAGGGGATCCATATTAGGACATCCTCAGCCCTCGCCGTGATCCTAGTCTCAACTGTGCACTAGTGAAGCAGAACTGAGGACAGATGATATCCTAATAGGGATGCCGTACACCAGTGGAAATTAGTTTTGGTTCACACATCACCTGGTCCATGGAGGGAGGTGTGATTAAACCAGTCCCAAGGTAGCCATCGCCTTTTATAGGCAAACACATTACTTCCATCTAACTGGCAATAGCTTTACACATTATTTAAATTAGGCCAAAGTGGTAGTTAACCGCTCCATGAAATGCTACCTTTTTAAACCCCGTCATAAAAAAGCTGTTCCCTAATTCTAAAAATATATATTTTTTGCAAAATGTTGCTTTGTTACATCTACTGATATAAACCATACACACGCTAGACAATCTGAACCCACCCTTACTATAATCTTTTCACCATAAATATTCCAGAATGCAAATGTTTATCCCCACATCCGCTCCACATCAAAATTCACATTGTTGTGATTCTCTATTCCTAATTGCCTAGTGATTTAGCTCATCTCAAGCACATGGCAGATCGATGTAGAATAGAGTCTGTGACGGTTTGTGGATAAATGAGACTGCGCTCCTCGCTGTTCAAAGCTTCTTTGGCTGCTGGCTGAGAAGAGATCTGCCAGCCATTAGAGCCCTGTGATTAAACAGTAGAACAAATCAATGGTTGAATCCCTCAGATCCCTAAGCGCGATGTATTAGTGTTGTTAAGCACATTCCACTCAAGGTGGCAGATGAACGCTCTCTCAGACGCATAAAATGACTCATCTTTTAAATCCTCTTTAATGGTGTGTCTCCAATAGCCATTAAACGCTGCCTGCCAGATCGTCATTAGGCCACATCTCATTTCTTGTCAAATGGGCTTGTCAATGGCATTGATTCATACCCATAGACTTCAAGTGGGAGCTTTTTTTCCCATCCGGGACCGAACAAGGAAGGCTAGATTCACATAAAAGGCACTACAGGGTCTTCAACATCCATTCAAAGTTTCAAAGCCCCTTTTTCTCCCTCTTTGTTCCGGCAAAATGTATTTTATAGTTTAATGAAAGCGCATAACTCACACTGCGAGCAACAGAGTGCCTCTATCACTAAACAAGATGATGCAGTAAAACTGAGGAAATGATCTCATGTCTTATTCAGAGGCCTGCTCCATGAAGGACTGCTAGGATTAATTTAATAGATTTGTCTTATTTTTCGTTAAATAATGTTGGGCACGTCTGCTTTTATGCAGCAGGCCAGTGAGAGCTTTTAAAGTCAAGATCTACATTAACTGGCTTAAACCATGAAAGCCAGTGTAGTCTAGATGTAGTGCACAATACTTAGCAACTACTGAGTAAGCCAAGATGTACAGTATGATGTCTTTGGTGTTTTCATGAGAGAGTATTGCCGTGTATTGCTCTAGCGTTAATCTTGAAACTCACTAGTTCATATCCTCAATTCCACTAGTTTATATTCTCGTCGTTTTTGTGTGGTCTAACTTTCCATTACAACCATCCAGAAAAGCCTTTGACACCTCAACCCCAGCTGGCAGTTAAGCGACCGTTAAAATGTGTATCATTCCAGTTGTGAAGGTTAATTCATTTCACAAGTAATTGCACTTCAAGGTCCTTAATTTTAACGAGATCATTTAATCATTCAATTCCACGGCCATATCAATAAGGCCTGTCAGGGTTTTTCTTTATTAACCTTATAATTGTCAAACGTCATTACAGTCAATGGGCTCTAATGACAAGTTGAACACAGGTAATGATGGGCAGGACATAATGAAGGGATAGAGCGTTTAATTCCTCCTTTTGTGCTCGTCACAAAGTCAATTATAGGCCTCAGGTGGAGCGAGAAAGCTCTGTCGTTTCCCTCCTCTGCCACGGAGACAGGCTGCAGTAAATCCTTCTCCTCAAAGTCGGACTGAAAAGCAGCAAACCTTTGAATGAGTCACAGTGTGCTAAGAACATTCTCCTCCCTGCAGCCTGCTGTTTCTCTCTCTGGAATGGTTGGTTAGTCTATGGGCTTTCGATGCACTGCTATATTATTTTCTCAGAGCTAAAATGTTGATTCATATTATTTTGGTTGATTTAATCTCACCTCATATACATTTAATGGACATTTGGCATTCGTCATAGGCAATTATGTGGAATGTCCTACTCGTCACATTCGAGGAAGCGCAATACAGGCCATGCTGCGGTAAAAGGTCAGCTGGGTCGAAACCACTGTCCGTGATGCCATTTTACATTACGTGAGGAGAAACAAAGTCTTGGTTCTGTTAGAAAGACTGTGTATTACTGAGCCCTATAGCTATTCACATGCACACACATACACACACACACACACACACATACACGCACACACACATACACACAGAAGTTTAGGCCTATCCCTGACAGATATCTTGTTTACCGCTTATGACAGTAGAGAAAAAACAGGTTGTGACAGTTTCTGATCAGCGCTGCTTCTGTGTTGTGAATATTTTAGTATTTAGATTACCTTCCGCAGGCCTGACTGAAGATTTGTCGGAATAGCTCAGACATGAGTCTAACGCTAAAACAGAGCAGGTGGGTTTTAAATAAAAGATGAGCAGTGAGGCTTTAGATAAGGACTTCAGCATGCATTTTTGATCTGAATGCTGTAGCTGAGCTGACACTGTGGGAGTGCTAGTAGTGTGCCTGTGGAATAACCAAGCTCGAGCACCGGGTGGCGCTGTTTGCCAATAAATGTGCTCCAATGGCCTGTACACACCAACCTCAGCCCTGCCTGCCTGCTTGGGTATTCCTGTTATGTTCTTAATGAAGTAACTAGCTACTGAGCCATATGGGGCTTTTTGTGCATTGCAAAGATAGAATCTGTCAGCGAGATTATGATCACCAGTATATCTGTCACTACTGTCTTGAACTAATATCCTCCATGGATATGGATCTATTATGGTGTTGTGTGTGATGAAGAGTCTGAGGAGTATAAAAAGGTAACAGAAGGTGTCCTTCAACCTTTATGCAACTCCAATAACACTCCTGTTTAATTATTAGAGTTGATGTCGTCAATCAAGGAAGGACTGATGTGTCCTTATGAGAAAACGTCATCAAACTTCTCTGCTTTGTCTGTAAACTAAAGCCACAACCACCACACTCCTCTTTACTCCACAGTCTTTTTTAGGGGTTTATTGGGACTTTATATGGACTCCGCTCATGTCTGTTGGCAGAACAGACTGCAGTGTAGTAGGTAAGGGGTCATCCAGTGGAGAAGCAGGGGCCTGGGGAAAGGATGGATGGTTGCAGGGCTGTTGAGCTGCTTGTCTTGGCAATGCCTGGGAAGTTTGTGTTGGACAGAAAAGTGGTATATCAGACACTCTATTAACCAGTTGTGTGTGTGCTGTACCATCTCATGTTAGTTCAGGGAGTTTTTCAAACAGGACACAGACAGTTGAGCATGCACTGCACCTGCCATTCCTGTCCCATTCGTCTGGCTCAGTTTCACTGATTCCCTCTTTTCTACCTAACACGCACACGTGCACAAGCACATGCCCACACAAACACATGCCCATACACACACACGGTCTCCTCCATCTTTCAATTGCACTCGCTCATTAAATCCCGCTCAGCCTGAAAGCTGAATGTAAACAGACACGGTTGGATAAGCCTCTCTAAATCCACATTAAATCCAGCCGTGTGAAGGAGCTTCAGTCACACCGTATGTGTTGTTCTTCTACTCCACTCTCGGTGCACTAACCTCCATCACAGTGGCTTCATGGGGAGATACTCATCAACTCCGTTCTAAGTTAAATACATTGATCAACAATCGGGGGATAAATTATTATTTATATTATTATTATATATATTATTACTGATTATTAGTTTATAGATAGTTTATAAATCGAAAGCATCCACCTCTCTGTGCTGTGTGCATATGTGATGGAGCCAGCAGCAGTCCCAGGGCTCTGCCCCACCAGGAGAGCTCAGACCCAGGACTCCCTTCTCCCAGCTTTGTGATTAACTGACTCCAGTGTGTGTCTGGGAGCACTCCCTAAAAGCAGCCCCTCTCCCAGGCTGCTCTACAACATGCCAAACCACGCTCTAGCTCTCTCAACACAGCGTGACAACAACCCTTGGTTTAGGTGCTCGGCTGCCTTTTCTGGGCACATTTTGTCTTTAGCGCGGCAGCGCTTTTTGTGTTGTGTGTGTGTTGTGAAGTTCCCCTCTGCTCGTAGGTTTTAAGGCATAGCATTAGCATTTGTACATTTGCTCATGCAAGAGAGTCTGTTGGAACGTATTCCCCAGCAGTGAACTAACGCTGTGGATCTTTCCCATGGTGCAGTTCAAAGAGAAAGAGAGAAGTGGCCAGATGGACTGGGGAGAAGTTCAGGCCTGCCAAAGCTCTCTCTCAACCACCTGCCACCACCTCTGCCAACACAGTACATCTCCATATGCATCCAGCCATTTTAATTTGCATCATCAAGCAACAGAGATGGCTGCTTCACTGTGGCACAGCGTTGACCCAGTATGGTGTCTTTTCTGGGTTGCACTTTATTTTGCTGTACAGAAATGATCAAGTATGTACGAATAAATTGCATGGTAAAATTGTAGCTAATTAAACTGTAATTTAAAAAATTGTTGGGGGGGGGGTTCTTGTAAGCATCTTCCCAATCATGAAAATCTTCCTGTAGTGCCTTATCAGTGCATGACAATGTGGTTTGAGAGATGTTAAAGAGAGAGTGAGAGAACGAAAGAAACTAATTTATTTATCACAGTGCCGACAGATTTGATGTTCAAACAGACTACTTTATTTTAGAGATGGGCTCACTCTGCCTGCCAAGCCAGGTCTTTACAAACTCCGCTCTAATCGAGAAGTGCTTTTCAAGCCAGATGAATCAATACACACTGTGAAAATTTGGCACCAACAAGGATTCAACGTTTACTGGGGATCACACAGCAGATTTTTGTCCACAGTTAAATTTAATAAATATTTCTTACTCTGGTCCTTATTTTAAAATCTGAAACCGTATTTGGTATTTCAAATATATGTTTTATGTAATGATTTCTGCAACAAGAAAATGTGTCTTGTTAGCTTCAGAAAAGAGACATGATAGGGAGCCACTCAGGAGGGCTCTGTTATCCTCAATGCCAAACTTGTCAATTCAAATCTATGTTATTGAGTGAATGTTTAGTTTGCAAACACATCAGGCTTGGTACACTAAGGTCATCAATCAGACACTATTACCTAGCAGTTCCTGGAGAACATGGTAATCGCTCTCTCGCTCTCTCTCTCTCTCTCTTTCTCTTTCTCTTTCCCCCCCAGCCAGTTCAGTTCCATGGACATCTAATTGATATTGAATGAGTGGCGATGTACTGGCTGGTACTAAGCAGCAGAACAGGTCCAGTGGAGGCTACTGTTCTGTACCACCACCAGGCCAGCCCTGTGGTTCTGGCCCTGGCTCCACTACAGACAGAAGGCTCATCAGCTTTGTCCAAAGGCAATTCTTCAGGCCTATAGAAAGGGAAAAAGAGAGGGAGAGAGAGAGAGAGGAAAGGAGGTGAGGAGGGCTTTAGGACTGGATCCAGCCACCATCTAAACATAATTCATTGTTGGTCCTCTCTGCTTATGAATGCAGTTCACTTCCAGGATAAATGTTATTTCCACCCCCGGGCTGTGTGAGGCAGTGAGTGAGTAGAAAGCAGCAGCCGGGAGGAGGCCAAAGCTGTTGACAGACTGAGCTAACAAAGCAGAGCCACAACTGGGATCTGCAGAGCCAAATACTATGTCGTTACACTGCAAGGATTGTTATGGAGTATTTCATGAAATAGCCAGTCAATGGTTGTTAGTTTGTAACGCTAATGTCATGGCACATGCAAACTATTCACTTTCGAAATACACCCATTGAAAATATCCTCTGCAAGCTCCTTTTAGCTAGCTACCGGAAATGTTCATTTCAAAGCTCTGGATGGAAGATTCCGGCACCCAACTCCACCCTTTCCTCTCTGCCAAACTGACGTTGGTTTTAGTACAGGCGTGTATGCTGCAGCTGGAACATTGGTGCTTTGTGGGAGGCAACCAATTATTTAAATATACACACTAGATAACAGACATGGGGTGGTGTTTTGAAGACACAGTGCCTCCATCTTGGCACTCCCCCATCGTTGAATAAAATATTTTGGAAGCTATAGAAATGTATTTATTCATTTGTTTTTGCCACATTTATTATATTACAGACACCTTAATTAATGCTTACCATTTTTTATTTTATGCTGAACAAAAATATAAACAGAACATGTAAAGTGTTGGTCCCATATTTCATGAGCTGAAATAAAAGATGCCAGAAATGTTCCATACGCACAAAAAACGTATTTCTCTAGAATTGTGTAAAAAAAATATGTACATCCCTGTTAGTGAGCATTTCTACTATCCACCTGACAGGTGTGGCATATCAAGTAGCTGATTAAACAGCATGATCATTACCCAGGTGCACTTTAAAATGTGCAGTTTTGTCACACAACACAATGCCATAGATTTCTCAAGTTGAGGGAGAATGTATTGGCATGCTGACTGCAAGAATGTCCACCAGAGCTGTTGCCAGAGAATGGAATGTTAATTGCTATACCATAAACTGCCTCCAAAGTCGTTTTATAGAATTTGGCAGTACGTTCAACCGGCCTCAAAAGTGCAGACCACTTGTAACTACGCCAGCCCAGAACCTCCACATCCGGCTTCTTCACCTGCAGGATCGTCTGAGACCAGCCACCCGGGCAGCTGATGAAACGGAGGAGTATTTCTGTCTGTAAGGTCCTTTTGTGGGGAACAACTCATTCTGATTGGCTTGGCTTTGCTCCCCAGTGGGTGGGCCAGTCTCCCAAATTGGTGGGCCTATGCCCTCCCAGGCCCACCCATGGCTGTGCCCCTACCCAGTCCATAAATTAGGGCCTAATGAATTTATTTCAATTGACTGATTTCCTTATATGAACTATCAGTAAAATCCTTGAAATTGCTGCATTTTGCCTTTATATTTTTGTTCAGTATATTATGTGAGCTAAACTAAATGTAAAATAAATGTATTAAAACAAATCCTTGAAGTATATATTTATTTTAAGTACTAATATTACTTTCCCCACTACAACAAAATAATACTTAAATACATGCAATTTTGTCCTTGAATTTAACTGAAGTAATGTAGAAATCAATGTATTCCTATTGAGGACTGCTTCTTCGGAGGAGTGCCAATATGGCCGACTGGTGGTTTCAAAGCCTCTCATTGGCCAATTCATAGCATCAGCAATTCAAGGTTTCTATACATCATTGGAGGCAACCCATCTGTCTAGAGAGACTAATATGACACAGAGACCGAGACAGACCAAGACTGATAGTGGTGTTTGGATTCTGCTCAGTACTTTTCAATATCATATCATCTCACTAATCATCTGCCTTTGGCAGCTGATGTGCTGTTGTTACGTGTGCTGCGCTAATAATGCATGAGAGAGGCTGAGTGATCTGAGCATCCCCTTTATAACACACAGTAGTCCTGTTGACGGCTGACAGCTGCTTTCGTCTCCCGGAACATTCCGCCACGTTGTGTTACTGTCAGAGGAAGCTGAGAAAAGCCTGTTTGATTTCTCATTTACTACAGAGAGGGTATCTGGAACCCAGAATGGAAGTAATTAATTCCAGAGATTTGCCAGTCAACGTTTTCTCTCTCCAAACCAGATGGAACATAAACAAACACAATCACTCGCAAATGAGTCCAAATGAGATGTGACAGTTGTATTGAGCTTCATTTATTAGCAGTGATTATGTGGGCCCTGCTTTTCCCTGGCAGCACGCGGGCACAGCAGAGCAGAGATGACTGAGCCTAAATAAAAAAGGAAATCAGTGGGTTTATGAAAAGTGGATATTATTAATAGTGATGGTAGAGCTGGTGGCATGATGAGATTCATGTAAGTGCTTTATGCAAGACATTATTTTGTGTTACACTGAGCACTAAATTCAAGCTTCTTGGGCCCTATATTTTCCAAGCACTGCTGCTCCCATAGACTCCATAGACTATTGTGACAGCATGGCATTAATGCACACTATGAATTTGAATGTGCCATTTTGGGGGTTTGGTAATAACCATAATGAGAAAATATGAGGACAGTCGCTGGCATGTTTTGATCCACAAAATGTTTATCTATTTGGAGTGGGTGTAGAAAGATCATTGGAAAATATACTTTATCCAAATCCCTTATAGAAAATGCATGAAATTACTTCCTTTAATCAGTACAGTAATAGACACAGGGGACATTGTATGGAAAGGAAAATGTAATGTCATGGCTTAAATCAATCCTTGCCAATACATCACTTTCATCCACCATCAACCTAGTGACTTCATGATCTCTTTAAAATGGAATCTGCATTGCTTTTCCATGTCATTAACTACCACACTGACACGCACAGATTGCAGGCAGTAACACAACATCAGCCCTGTTTCTATAGGTCTTGACATAGCCTCAAACACAAGCACACCAGTGTGCACGTGAAGCTATGAAGGGAAAACGCAGTAGCCCAGTGAGCACATCCTCAGGCACATACTGCAGTCTGCAGAAGCTTTTGAGCCGTTTCCACACTCCACTTGAGCTGAGTCCTATTTACCACCTCAGCTAAGCTAGTCACCCTCTACACACACGCCTACACAGTTCCTCGGGAAGGAAGACACTGATTGACTGGCTGACTGGTGGTAGAGCAGTCAGACATGATGCCAGTTCGCTTTGCCTCAGTCTCAGCATGGACTCAAGCATTAGGCTAGTTGTTCCCTCTGTTAAGCAGCTAAATTTAGAACTGAATATAAATAGTCAATCTAATAGATTATTTTGGTTATATGCAGGCACCACAGTGTTGACTCATAGTTGAATTAACCATAAGGCCAACAGTGTGATGATCTGATAATGGAAAGGTTATTTAGTGAACATGAGCAGCATGATTAGCCTACTTCTTATCAACAGTGCAGTACAAACCATGGTACTTGATTATCAAAGTAGCTTGACAGGCTATCCCCGTTTCTCATCTCCTGAGGTGCATATGTTTGATGACTGTGATCATATACCAATAATCTGCATTTTATGCATTTGCATGTATGACAAGTCCAGAGGGAGCGAGGGAAAGACAAAGAAGGGAGAGAGACTGAGGAAGGGAAGGAGAGAGAATGGCATTGTTGTTGATCTCTGTTTACACCTGGCTGACAGATTATCATTAATCTTGGGAGGCAGCGTGGAGAACATTGAGGAACCAGATTTCATAGCACATTAGCATGGAGGGATTCACCTGTCACCTGAGTGAGGCAGAGCTGTATACTCATGGAATTCGTTTAAATGCCTGGATCAATATTGAAAGCCTGGAATGGCTGATGGCTGGGGGTGAATGGGATGCTCCTAGTGATTCAATTAGTTGCTTGGTTGGTTCCTTCGTCCTGGGTTTGTCAGTGATTCCCTAGGAGTACGGTGAAGTTGCCCCTATAGATGCTGATCTATAGGGGCAACTTTACACACTAATGGTTAAGGTTAGGATTGGGGAAGGGAAAGCTTATCCTAGATCTGTTCCTAAGGGAAACTAGAGATACAGTACACAGAGGTCAGAGGAGAAAGGGATGGAAACTGGGCCGAATTGCTGATATCAATAATTAAACTTGTTATCCCATGTGCTCCAGTCTATGACCTGTGTGGCATTTTTTATGCAGGTTGGCATTTATTGAGAGGCAGCACTGATTACTTTCAGTTACTTTTGCATTACCTTACCCTTAAGAACCATTAGAAGAAGACAAAAATTAAGGTTAGGGCTAGGCATTTTTGTCTTCATGAATTTTTTACGATATAGCATATTTTGGCAGCTGGCCCATTTAGCGGAAACCTCTCAGTTCTGCCTCCAGGACAAGACTCATGACTTGAACATCAACCTGCATTCTTTTGGTATTGCTGATGCCATTATATTTAGCGGAGTGCTGAAAAAATATTGTTGATAAGCGTTTCTCTATTAGATCATTCAGAGCCATGGATAAACGATTGGAGGTTTGAAGCTTATTGACTAAGCTTCATTAATCAGTGAAATCAATCACTTCCGTTTTCAACAATCTTGGTCTTTTTCCAACTTTTACTACTCCACATGTTCCATCCTTTGCACAGGTTTGTTTTGCAAGCTGTGTAATGGCCTCGATTAACATAATTTGCATATTCAAATTGAAAACAATAGACAAGAACAACAGATGAATAGTGTTAATTAGGCTGTTTGAAGAAGCTCTGTAATTGTGTTAGCTGTAGCGTTAAGCAGAGTAGCGTGTTCAGGGTTGTGTGAGGCAAGCTGTCAGCCTGCCAGGCTGGTGCTCAGGGCCCAGTTTTTCTAAACTTTCAGAATGATCGGGATTCTCTAATCCTCTTTTTTGCTGTCCAGGATCAGATCCATGTGGCTGGTTTTTGAGCAGTTTTTTTTCTCCAAAAAAGAATCGGATAGGATCCCTCTGATTCAGATACCACTGTCTTAAGATCACAGCATCCGGATGTTCAGTCCTTTGAATAGGCATACACCGAGCCATCTACTGAAAAGGTTATGGTACTACTTCTACACTTTCATAGTGAAACAGATATGAGATAATCTACATTAATAAAAGTACTTAGATTAAAAAGAGTCTGCATATCACTTATAAGTAAGTATATACATTTATTTGACACTTCTGAATATAACAATTGATCACATCTGGTCAATTTAACATATTGAACCTTTGGTTTTTTAAACCTTGTCACCTTAGTTACATTGAAATGTATTGGTTGTAGTGCCTGTCACCGTTCTAAATCCACCCTGAATCCACCCTTCCAGTGGGATCAACATAATCCTGATTTTCAGCATCAAAACTATCCTAATCACCTTTGAAAAACGCAAAAATAAAATTGTATCCTGATTAAAGGTCTGATCCCCCCCATCCGGAGGATCAGAATCAAATAGTTCCGTTTTAAAAAACCCAATTCTAACGTTTAATCCAATCTGATTGCCAAAATCCGATCAGATTACTTTTGAAAAACTGGGCCCTGGGGTGGAGATATCAGGTGGAGATTAGGATCAAGATCCAGGATCAGGATACATGATCAACACAGCTAAATAACAAGTCAGGATCAACACAGCTAAATGACAATCCAGTATCAACACAGCTCAGTGACGATCCAGTATCAACACAGCTCAATGACGATCCACTTGTATTACCTACCCGGTAGGTGTAGTTCATTGTTTTCAAGTCATTTGCTCTCAAGTCACTGACGAGTGGGTCACTACAGCCTTGAAATCCGTGACACGATCTGATTGTGTCAATCTAATACGCTAATTGAAAGCAACCCTTAGCCACTTTTCATCAGTGAAGGGAGACTGCACCCGTGAACTGATTCTGGTATAATTAGAATGCAGAGGCGGCTTCAATCACAAGAGGCAAATATTTTCACTCTCATTAAAGTACGCATTAAAGATAGACACTGTGGCATTGAACGAGACAATCTCTAAGGTTTGTTAGAAGTGGTACACAGCACAATTCCCCTCCTGTGATCCAGGGAGACCTCTCTCCTCCTCCGCAGTAAAGTGAGTCTAAAGAGACCCCTTTGATTTCAGATCATTTCTTCCATCCTCCAGCCTGAATTTAAATTGAAAGGCCTGACTATTTTTAAGAACAAAGCTCGGTTCTTGCTGAACAAGGAAAAATAATACTTTGGTTTTCTTTCTCTACTATTACTCAGTGTGAATAAGGTTGGTTGCACCGAAGGAAGGTGCCTGTTGGGATGTGTGTGCTGTGTGGATAAAATGGGGTTTATTAAGGGCTGAAGGATGTTTTCCATAGCTGATTCATCTGGATATACTGCGTTTAGTGTGTGGAGAAACTCTCACATACTTGGCATTGGTTATAAATATATACAGTTATACATATATACAGTGTATCTTCTTAGCTAGACGAGTAGTACAACTTGCATGCAGTTCATTTCTTTATCAGCACAGTGAACTCGAGTTACAAAGTGGCGCCGGAGGAGATGGCCGCCGTTTTACGGTCTCCTAACCAATTGTGCTATTATTATTGTGCTATTATGCGATATTTTATAAATTATTTTGTAGATAATGTTTCTGCAACCGTATCTTACGGCAGAAAAGAGCTTCTGGACATCAGGACAGCGATCACTCACCTCGGATTAGACAAAGATTTTTTCAACAACAACAACAGCAGCAAGCAGGACACACGATATTCTCCAAACACCCCACAGGGCAGACATCCCAATTATTCACAAAAGGAAGCGACGCAGAGGACAAAGAGCCGGATGCCTCGTCCGGACCCGCAGAAGACAACTAGGAAAGCTGCCGTTACCGTCAATTACTCGCCAATGTGCAGTTATTGGACAATAAATTAGATGAGGTACGATCACGAATATCCTACCAACGGGACATCAAAAACTGTAATATCCCATGTTTCACGTAATCGTGGCTGACTGATGGCATTGATATTCAGCTAGCAGGATACACGCTGCACCCGGCAGGATAAAACAGACGGGGGGGGGGGCGGTCTGTGCAAATTTGTAAACAACAGCTGGTGCACGAAATCTAAGGAAGTCTCTAGATTTTGCTCGCCTGAAGTAGAGTATATTGTGAAAAATTGCAGGCCACACTACTTGCCTAGAGAGTTCTCAGCTATACTTTAAGTGGCTGTTTATTTACCACCACAGACAGATGCCGGCACTAAGACCGCACTCAGCCAGCTGTATAAGGAAATAAGCAAACAGGAAACCACTCACACAGAGGCGGCGCTCCTAGTGGCCAGAGACTTTAATGCAGGGAAACTTAAATCAGTTCTACCAAACATGTTAAATGTGCAACCAGAGGAAAAAAAATTCTAGATCACCTGTACTCCACACACAGTGATGCGTACAAAGCTCTCTCTCACTCTTCATTTGGTAAATCCGACCACAACTCTATCCTCCTGATTCCTGCTTACAAACAAAAATTAAAGCAGGAAGCACCAGTGACTCGGTCTATAAAAAAGTGGTCAGATGAAGCAGATGCTAAACTACTGGAATGTTTTGCTATCACAGACTCGAACATGTTCCGGGATTCTTCCGATGACATTGAGGAATACACCACATTAGTCACTGGCTTTATCAATAAGTGCATTGAAGTCGTCGTCCCCACAGTGACTGTACGTACATACCCCAACCAGAAGCCATGGATTACAGGCATCATTCACACTGAGCTAAAGGGTAGAGCTGCCGCTTTCAAGGTGTTGGACTCTAACCCGGAAGCTTACAAGAAATCCCGCTATGCCCTGCGACGAACCATCAAACAGGCAAAGCGTCAATACAGGGATTGAATCATACTACACCGGCTCCGACGCTCGTCGGATGTGGCAGGGCTTGCAAACTATTACAGACTACAAAGGAAAGCACAGCCGCGAGCTGCCCAGTGACACGAGCCTACCAGACGAGCTAAATAACTTCTATGCTCGCTTCGAGGCAAGCAACACTGAGGCATGCATGAGAGCATCAGCTGTTCTGGACGACTGTGTGATCATGCTCTCCGTAGCCGACGTGAGTAAGACCTTTAAACAGGTCAGCATTCACAAGGCTGCGGGGCCAGATGGATTACCAGGACGTGTGCTCCGGGCATGTGCTGACCAACTGGCAGGTTTCTTCACTGACATTTTCAACATGTCCCTGATTGAGTCTGTAATACCAACATGCTTCAAGCAGACCACCATAGTCCCTTTGCCCAAGAACACAAAGGCAACCTGCCTAAATGACTACAGACCCGTAGCACTCACGTCCGTAGCCATGAAGTGCTTTGAAAGGCTGGTCATGACTCACATCAACACCATTATCCCAGAAACCCTAGACCCACTCCAATTTGCATACCGCTCAAACAGATCCACAGATGATGCAATCTCTATTGCACTCCACACTGCCCTTTCCCACCTGGACAAAAGGAACACCTATGTGAGAATGCTATTCATTGACTACAGCTCAGCTTTCAACACCATAGTACCCTCAAAGCTCATCACTAAACTAAGGAACCTGAGACTAATCACCTCCCTCTGCAACTGGATCCTGGACTTCCTGACGGGCCGCCCCCAGGTGGTGAGGGTAGGTAGCAACACATTTGCCATGCTGATCCTCAACACTGGAGCTCCCCAGGGGTGCATGCTCAGTACCCTCCAGTACTCCCTGTTCACCATCGACTGCATGGCCAGGCACGACTTCAACACCATCATTAAGTTTGCTGACGACACAACAGTGGTAGGTCTGATCACCGACACCGACGAGACAGCCTATAGGGAGGAGGTCAGAGACCTGGCCGGGTAGTGCCAGAATAACAACCTATCCCTCAACATAACCAAGACTAACCAGGAAAAGGAGCACTGAGCACATCCCCATTCTCATCGACGGGGCTGTAGTGGAGCAGGTTGAGAGCTTCAAATTCCTTGGTGTCCACATCACCAACAAGATAGAATGGTCCAAACACACCAAGACAGTCGTGAAGAGGGCACGACAAAGCCTATTCCCCCTCAGGAAACTAAAAAGATTTGGCATGGGTCCTGAGATCCTCAAATGGTTCAATAGGTGCAACATCGATAGCATCCTGACCGGTAAGGCAACTGCTCAGCCTCCGACCGCATGGCACTTCAGAGGGTAGTGCGTACTGCCCAGTACATCACTGGGGCAAAGCTGCCTGCCATCCAGGACCTCTACAGAGGAAGGCCCTGAAAATTGTCAAAGACCCCAGCCACCCCAGTCATAGACTGTTCTCTCTACTACCGCATGGCAAGCGGTAATGGAGTGCCAAGTCTAGGACAAAAAGATTTGTCAACAGTTTTTACCCCCAAGCCATAAGACTCCTGAACAGGTAACTAAATGGCTACCTGGACTTTTTGCATTGTGTGCCTCCCCCCAACCCCTCTTTTACGCTGCTGCTACTCTCTGTTTATCTTATATGCATAGTCACTTTAACTATACGTTCATGTACATACTACCTCAATTGGCCTGACCAACCAGTGCTCCCGCACATGTGCTAACCGGGCTATCAGCATTGTGTCCCACCACCCACCAACCCCTCTTTTACGCTACTGCTAATCTCTGTTCATCATATATGCAGTCACTTTAACCATACCCACATGTACATACTACCTCAATAAGCCTGACTAACCGATGTCTGTTTATAGCCATGCTACTGTTATTTTCAAATGTCTCTTTACTGTTGTTTTATTTCTTTACTTATCTACACACACACACACACACACACACACCTTTTTCTTTCACACTATTGGTTAGAGACTGTAAATACACTTTGATTTGATTTGGAGCTGGACAGTTGACAGTTTTAGGGATTGTTCAGTTGGACAATGTAGAAAGATGCTTGGTGTTTGGTGTCTTTTAGCCTTCCAGGCCAGATCTAACATTTGATGAGGCAGACAAACACCTACTCATCTCTGCATATCTATCTTGACACACAGTGGCAGTTAAAACACTGAAGTAAAACTGACTGGGAATGGGTCACACCCCGTACACACCTACTAGCCTTTGGGAAATAGGCACACACATGATAATAACTTGTGAGTGCATTTCCCCAATCCCCATCTCTCAGAGAGGAGAAGTGATGGAAAGGGACAGTGAGCGTCAGAGCTATTTCCACTGGGGGTGTGAGCCATGCAGCCATAACAACATGGAGATGTCACTTAGGCACTGAGGAGGGCTGTGTGGCTGAGGGAATGCTTACTGGGCGCCTGGGTGGTCTGGAATACAGTATAACAGTCACCATCATGCTCCTCCTGAAGCTCTCCCCCCATTTACAGTGTAGTATAGTATTAATGATACAGACCTGTTAGCTGATGAGTTACAAAAATGATGTGCGCGCTTCAATGGGGGCAGAAGTCCATGTTATTGTGATTCTGGATGGCCAGATTGTGAGCATCAATGACAAGATGTAGAGAATCATAGGTAGCTCATTTCAGCTTTTATCTTGTTCTTGATACCATGTCTTGTTTTGAGGTGTTTTGACTGGTCAGTTCTTTGCTAATATGGTTAGAATTCACTTGCTAGCTAACCAACAATAATGTATTTGAGAGACAACAAGTGCTCATTTTGCAAATGTATTAACTTTTTAATAAACATTGGAGACGACACACAGTATATAGTGAACAAAAATATAAATGCAACGTGCAATAATTTTAGTGGGTTACAGTTCATATTAGGAAATCAGTCAATTGAAATAAAATCATTAGGCTAATGCATGGATTTCACATGACTGGGAATACAGATATGCATCTGTTGGTCACAGATACCTTAAAAAAAAAGTACGAGCGTGGATCAGAAAACCAGTCAGTATCTGGTGACCACCATTTTCCTCATGCAGCATGACACATCTCCATCGCATAAATTGATCAGGCTGTTGATTGTGGCCTGTGGAATTTTGTCCCACTCCTCTTCAATGGCTGTGCGAAGTTGCTGGATACTGGCGGGAACTGGAACACGCTGATCCAGAGCATCCCAAACATGCTCAATGGGTGACATGTCTGGTGAATATGCAGGCCATGGAAAATTGGGACTTTTTCAGCTTCCAGAAATTGTGTACAGTTCCTTGCGACATGGGACCGTGCATTATCATGCTGAAACATGAGGTGATGGCGGTGGATGAATGGCACTACAATGGGCCTCAGGATCTCGTCATGATATTTCTGTGTATTCAAATTGCCATCGATAAAATGCAATTGTGGTCGTTGTTGGTAGCTTATGTTTGCCCATACCATAATTCCACCGCCACCATGGGGCACTATGTTCACAATGTTGACATCAGCAAACCACTCGCCCATACGACACCATACACGTGGTCTGCGGTTGTGAGGCTGGTTTGACATACTGCCAAATTCTCTAAAACAACATTGGAGGTGGCTTATGGTAGAGAAATTAACGTTAAATTCTCTGGCATCAGCTCTGGTGGACATTCCTGTAGTCATCATGCCAATTGCACACTTCCTAAAAACTTGAGACATCTGTGGCATTGTGTTGTGTGACAAAACTGCAGATTTTAGAGTGGCCTTTTATTGTCCCAAGCACAATATGCACCTGTGTAAAGATCATGTTTAATCAGCTTCTTGATATGCCACACCTGTCAGGTGGATGGATTATCTTGGCAAAGGAGAAATGATGGCCTGCATATTCACCAGACATGTCACCCATTGAGCATGTTTGGGATGCTCTGGATCAGTTCCCGCCAATATCCAGCAACTTCACATCACTAACAGGGATGTAAACACATTTGAGAGAAATAAGCTTACTGTGTATTGAAATTTTCTGTGATCTTTTATTTCAGCTCATGTTTTTCATTTTTTATTTGATTTCACCTTTATTTAACCAGGTAGGCTAGTTGAGAACAAGTTCTCATTTGCAACTGCGACCTGGCAAGATAAAGCGTAGCAATTTGACACATACAACAACACAGAGTTACACAAAACATACAGTCAATAAAACAGTAGAACAAAAGAAAACAAAAAGTCTATATAGTGAGTGCAAATGAGGTAAGTTAAGGAAATAAATAGGCCATGGTGGTGAAGTAATTACATAATAGCAATTAAACACTGGAATGGGAGATTGGCAGAAGATGAATGTGCAGGTAGAGATACTGGGGTGCAAAGGAGATAAATAAATAAATAAATACCAGTATGGGGATGAGGTAGGTAGATAGATGGGCTGTTTACAGATGGGCTATGTACAGGTGCAGTGATCTGTAAGCTGCTCTGACAGCTGGTGCTTAAAGCTAGTGAGGGAGATGTGAGTCTCCAGCTTCAGAGATTTTTGCAATTCGTTACAGTCATGGGCAGCAGAGAACTGGAAGGATAGACAACCAAAGGAGGAATTGGCTTTGGGGGTGACCAGTGATATATACCTGCTGGAGCGCGTGCTACGAGTGGATGCTGCTATGGTGACCAGTGAGCTGAGATAAGGTGGGGCTTTACCTAGCAGAGACTTGTAGATAACATGTAGCCAGTGGGTTTGGCGACGAGTATGAAGCGAGGGCCATCCATCGAGAGCGTACAAGTCGCAATGGTGGGTAGTGTATGGGACTTTGGTGACAAAACGGATGGCACTGTGATAGACTGCATCCAGTTTGTTGAGTAGAGTGTTGGAGGCTATTTTATAGATGACATCACCGAAGTCGAAGATCGGTAGGATGGTCAGTTTTACGAGGGTATGTTTGGCAGCATGAGTGAAGGATGCTTTGTTGCGATATAGGAAGCCGATTCTAGATTTAATTTTGGATTGGAGATGATTAATGTGAGTCTGGAAGGAGAGTTTACAGTCTAACCAGACACCCAGGTATTTGTAGTTGTCCACATATTCTAAGTCAGAGCCGTCCAGAGTAGTGATGCTGGACGGGCGAGCAGGTGCGGGCAGTGATCGATTGAATAGCATGCATTTAGTTTTCCTTGCGTTTAAGAGCAGTTGGAGGCCACGGAAGGAGAGTTGTATGGCATTGAAGCTCGTCTGGAGGTTAGTTAACACAGTGTCCAAGGAGGGCCCAGAGGTATACAGAATGGTGTCGTCATGGTGTCGTCTGCGTAGAGGTGGATCAGAGAATCACCAGCAGCAAGAGCAACATCATTGATGTATACAGAAAAGAGAGTCGGCCCGAGAATTGAACCCTGTGGCACACCCATAGAGACTGTCAGAGGTCCGGACAACAGGCCCTCCGATTTGACATACTGAACTCTATCAGAGAAGTAGTTGGTAAACCAGGCGAGGCAATCATTTGAGAAACCAAGACTGTCGAGTCTGCCAATAAGAATGTTGTGATTGACAGAGTCAAAAGCCTTGGCCAGGTCGATGAATACGACTGCACAGTAATGTCTCTTATCGATGGCGGTTATGATGTCGTTTAGAACCTTGAGTGTGGCTGAGGTGCACCCATGACCAGTTCTGAAACCAGATTGCATAGCGGAGAAGGTATGGTGGGATTCAAAATGGTCAGTAATCTGTTTGTTAACTTAGCTTTCGAAGACCTTAGAAAGACAGGGTAGGATAGATATAGGTCTGTAGCAGTTTGGGTCTAGAGTGTCACCCCCTTTGAAGAGGGGGATGACCGCGGCAGCTTTGCAATCTTTGGGAATCTCAGACGATATGAAATGAGGTTGAACAGGCCTCTGTAACATGTAACATGGGACCAACACTTTAGATGTTGCGTTGATATTTTTGTTCAGTGTAGTTTACATGTTGTCAACAATCTAAACCATCTCAGTCTGTTTGGTCCCATGGTCGCGTACACTTCGGTTTTGTTGCTAAACAACCAACCGGTTGGTCTATAGTCATCAATTCATTGAAATAAGACAAACAGGTTTGAATCTGAAATCCATTTAATGGACTATATTTTCATGGCATAAACTGAGCATTAGTTGGAATTTCCCTCTACTCCTCAGCTGCATACTGTACACATAAAGCATAGTCTCTTTTGTTCTCTAATTACTGTAATAGTGTGCTATTGTACAGATGTTTCTGGAGAGTAATCCCCCAGGAGGATGTAGAATTAAACAAACACCACATGAGATATATTCACATCAAGCATACAGTATAGTCTTCCACTGTCACAGTCAGAGATATTAAATCCCTGGGTTGTCCCCCTACAGCAATAGCTTTCATATATAGCTGGACGATTAGCCTTCCAGTTACACCCCCTCTGCTGTGTGCTTGAGTGCATGTGTGACCGACCTTGGATGGTCACGGTTATTTGGGACTATGATTGGGGAAAAACTGAAAGAACAGAGTAGCTTTCAGACTCCGCATTGTTTTCTCTGCTCTGACTGGGTCATGGCTTGCTTCCAGCAGCTTGTCAACATGAGTAATCTCCTGAACGCTCCACTCTGAGGACATCAGGAGGAGGATGTGGTGTTTTGTTGATGTTACTGCTAAGAGGTTTTCAAGTGCTCCCAGGACATGCATGAACTTGTGTCCACGTCTCTTCCCATGGCTGCTCCTGTCTGCCTGCCTGTCTTGCATTTGTCTATCTATCCTCCTGCTTTCTCTCGGTCTCTCTTTACTTCCTCATGTTCAGCTCTATTACCTCCTTTACTGATAATTGTTCAATGTCAAATTGCATTAAAAGTTTTGAGTAGGCTGTTACTTCACTTTTTGTGGATTACCATGGTTATTATCATTTCGACACCAAACTCACCACGGTGTGTGGGTGGCCAAAGCGCTCTATTTTCATGTCATTTGACCAAAGCACCAGTTCCAATCCAAGTTCCAATGCCATGTAGTAAACTCCAGGAGTTGAAAATAAATATCTTTGGGCACGCACACCATTGGTGGGTTTTGGCGTCGAAATGAGAATGTATGAGCAGATAATAACCCCATACCTATTATAAAATGTGGTGGTAGATCTTTGATGTTATCGGGCTATTTTGCTTCCACTAGTCCTGGGGCCCTAGTTAAGGTCAACGGCATCATGGACTTTACCCAGTACAAGGATATTTTACCCAAAAACCTGTTTGCCTTTGCCAGGATGCTGAAATTTTACTGCAAGTGGATCTTCCAGCAAGAAAATAACCCTGTTATCTCGCAAGGTCAGGTATTGAAAATAAAGGTGTCAAAATCTATTTCTCTGAACGATTACACTAGTGTAAAATAGTTTAATAAAATAAACTAAAATATACCTCACTGCCCTTTCCCACTTGGACAAACGGAACACCTACGTGAGAATGCTATTCATTGACTACAGCTCAGCTCATCACTAAGCTAAGGTCCATGGGACTGAACACCTCGCTCTGCGACTGGATCCTGGACTTCCTTCCTGCCCCCAGGTGGTGAGGGCAGGCAACAATACATCCTCCACGCTGACCCTCAACACCGGGGCCCCTCAGGGGTGCGTGCTTAGTCCCCACCTGCACTACCTGTTCACCCACGAGTGTGTGGCCAGGCATGATTCCAACACCATCATTAAGTTTGCAGGCGACACGACGGTGCTTGGCCTGATTACCAATGAAGATGAGACAGACAACTTATAGAGAAGAGGTCAGAGACCTGGCAGTGTGGTGCCAGAACACCGACCTCTTTGTTGGTAAGACAAATTAACTGATCGTGGACTATTCTCCCATTCTTCTCTGCAGATCCTCTCAAGCTCTGTCAGGTTGGATTGGGAGCATCGTTTCACAGCGATTTTCAGGTCTCTCCAGAGATGTTCGATAGGGACATTCAGAGACTTGTCCCGAAGCCACTCCTGCGTTGTCTTGGCTGTGTGCTTAGGGTCGTTGTCCTGTTGGAAGGTGAACCAAGTCTGAGGTCCTGAGTGCTCGGGAGCAGGTTTTCATCAAGGATCTCTTTATACTTTGCTCTGTTCATCTGTCCCTTGATCCTGACTAGGCTCCCAGTCCCTGCTGCTGAAAAACATCCCCACAGCATGATGCTGCCACCACCATACTTCCCCGTAGGGATGGTGCCAGGTTTCCTCCAGACGTGGCGCTTGGCATTCAGGCCAGTTCTATCTTGGTTACATCAAACCAGAGAATCTTGTTTCTCATTGTCTAAGAGTCCTTTAGATTGCCTTTGGAAAACTCCAAGCGGGCTGTCATGTGTATTTTACTGAGGAGTGGCTACAGTCTGGCCACTCTACAATAAAGGCCTGATTGACGGAGTGCTGCAGAGATGGTTGTCCTTCTGGAAGGTTCTCCTATCTCCTCAGAGGAACTCTGGAGCTCTGTCAGAGTGACTATCCGGTTCTTGGTTACCTCACTGACCAAGGCCCTTCTCCCCCGATTGCTCATTTTGGCCAGGCAGCCAGCTCAAGGAAGAGTCTTGGTGGTTCCAAACTGCTTCTATTTAAGAATGATGAAGGCCACTATGTTCTTGGGGACCTTTAATGCTGCATATTTGTTTTTGTACCCTTCCCCATACCTGTGCCTCCACATAATCCTGTCTCTGAGCTCTACGGCAATTTCTTCGACCTCATGCCTTGGTTTTTGCTCTGACATGGACTGTCTGTTACACCCTGATCAGTTTCACCTGTCCTCGTTATTGTCATCACCTCCTCCAGGTGTCGCTTGTTTTCCCCAGTGTATTTATCCCTGTGTTTCCTGTCTCTCTGTGCCAGTTCATCTTATATGTTCCAAGTCAACCAGCGTTCCCGTTTCCCATTATCCTGCCTTTGCTATTCTCTTTTTCTAGTCCTTCCCTGTTCTGGACTCTGTACCCGCCTGACTTGACCATTCTGCCTGACCATTCTGACCATTCTGCTTGCCTTGACCACGAGCCTTTCTGCCACTCTGTACCTCCTGGACTCTGATCTGGTTTTGACCTTTTGCCTGCCCACGACTATTCTCTTGCCTACTCCTTTTGGATCATTAAACATGGTAAGACTCTGCTTCCTGTGTTTGCATCTGGGTCTCGCATTGTGTCATGATACTGTCAACTGTGGGACCTTATATAGACATGGCCAATCAATTGAATTTACCACAGGTGGAGTCCAGTCAAATTGTAGAAACAATGGAAACAGGATTCACCTGAGCTCAATTTCGAGTCTCATTGCAAAGGGTCTAAATACTTATGTAAATAAGGTATTTCTGTTATATTTTTAATAAATGTGTCAACATTTCTAAAAAACCTGTTTTATTATGAGGTATTGTGTGTAGATTGATGAGGGGGACAAAATGATGTAATAAATTTTAGAATAAGGCTGTAACATAACAAAATGTGGGGAAATGGGTCTGAATACTTTCCGAATGCTTAAGAATACTTCTGTAGATTATTTTAGTAGGCCTACTATACATGGCTAATTCAGTTATAGGCCTATTCATTTACAGCAGAGAGCTACTTAGCGGTTAACATTATTTATTCAAGTCTTTACATGGAAGAAACAATTTTAGCATGATAAAGGCTTATTCCTGCCTGGGTTGTAGCCTGTATGGAAAAGCCTGCTCTTTTTTTTTCATTGTTGCCCTTTTCAAAAAGACATCACACGTCAGAGGAAAGGTCATTTAGCTCTAAATAACATTAGAGATCCTAACAGCCTCTCCCCTCCCCCTCCTCTTCTCTCCTCTTCTCTAGTTTTGTATGAAAGGCGACCCCCAGCTCTCGTTATCCAAACAATACATATTTCAACAGATGTCGATAACCTTCCCCATCCACTATATCACAAACTGCAATGAACACAGAGGGAGAGAGAATGAGAAAGAAAACCTTGTCTCATCTCTCCTCCTCACACGGGGGCAGTGTTACTCTGCCTGACGCTGCACACCCACCACCACATCCCTCTCTCCATCGACCGTCTCCTCCTCTGGCATGCTTTTCATTTACTATTACTGTAGAGCAGAGCAGAGGCTTGCAGCAGGCCGCAGCGCCACCCCCCCACCATTCCCCACACGCTGCCTCCTATAACACTCAACCACAGTGGTTATGACAGGAACCCCAGAGTGTCATATAGCACACAGCCCCAGGAGTGTAATAAGTGTCTGTGCAGTAATGTCCCACTCTTCCCTAATCACCTACATGTACATCGACTCCCCCCTCTCCCTCTCTCATTTTAAGAGGGGTAGGGTTTGTCTAACTTCCTCTTCTCATATTGATACATCTACCCCCCACATCGATCCCCCTGTTATGTAACTTAATAGCACAACATGTGGGAGCATTGGGCTCTCCTGCTGTTTTGTTCAGTGTGTGTATCTGTGTAAAGCAATGGGCTACCTGACTAGATCTCACAGTGGTTCATGACACCAATTGATTTGTGAGGGCATTGATGCCCTGCCGTGGTGTGGGGATATTTCTCAGGCAGCCCAGCCTGCACCACAGACAGCTGGAGTTAAGTGTCTGCAGCATCTTGTCGCTGGTGGGCAGTGTGTTTGATGAAACGTGACTTCACAATAACCCCTCTTAGGGAGGATTGTGGAACATGGATTTACACGGAGGGTACAAAACATTAAGGACACCTGCTCTTTTCCATGACATAGATTGACCAGGTAAATTCAGGCTAAACCATGAACAGATACCGATGCACAAAGGCATTCCTTACGGACAAAATCATTACAATGGGGATATTGAAACAGGCTAGGCCTTCGTTTACAGCCTCACAAAGGCACAAAATCTCATCCAGATTTCATTTATTTTAATTTAGACAGGCAGAGCTCTAAAAAGCTCAATTTCCACCAGTCTGTAGGAAATGTTCTGTTCCCTTTCTCCTTCTTCAGCCTTACTATCTACAGCAGTTGGAAGTTAACTCTCGTAAATCTATTGGGCATTAAAAAGAGGGGACTGATTCAAGGACGGGATGGGAGTAAGACTTTAAACAGGTTCATATTCACAAGGCCGCAGGGCCAGATAGATTACCAGGACGCATGTGCTGATCAGCCGGCAAGTGTCTTTACTGACATTTTCAACCTCTCCCTGACCCTGTCTGTAATACAGCCTATAAGGAGCAGGTCAGTGACCTGGCAGCAAGACAAAGGAACTGATCGTGGACTACAGGAAATGGAGGGGCAAGCACACCCCCATCCACATCGACGGGGCTGTAGTGGAGCTGGTCAAGAGCTTCAAGTTACTTGGTGTCCACAGTGGCAGGTAACCTAGCGGTTAAGAGATTTGGGCCAGTAACCGAAAGGTCACTGGGTGAAATCCCGAGCCGACTAGGTGAAAATCTGCCAATGTACTGTTATGCAAGGCACTTGACCCTAATTGCTCATGTAAATCGCTATGGATAAGAGTGTCTGCTAATGACAAAAAAGGTAAATGTAAAATCACTAAGGAATTAACATGGTCTACACACATCAACACAGTTGTGAAGAAGGCACAACAATGTCTCTTCCCCTTCAGGAGGCTGAAAAGATTTGTCGCGGGCCTTCAGATCCTCAAAAAGTTCTACAACTGCATTGAGAGCATATTGACTGGCTGTGTCACCGCTTGGTATGGCAACTGCTTGGCATCCGACCACAAGGCGCTACAGAGGGTAGTGTGTACCCTCTGTAGCACTACCCTCATCATTGGGGTCATACTCCCTGCCATCGAAGACCTCTATACCAGGCGGTGTCAGAGAAAGGCTCTAAAAATGGTAAAAGACTTCAGCCCCCCAATTCAAAGACTGTTCTCTCTCCTACTGCACAACAAGCAGTACCGATGCACCGAGTCTGGAACCAACAGGACCCTGAACAAGCTTCTACCCCCAAGACTTTTAACCAAATAGCTACTCGGACTACCTACATGGATCCCCTTTGCACTAATTTGACTCATCACATATGCTAATGCAGCTAATGCTTATTATCTACCCTGTTGCCTAGTCACTTTACACCACCTATATGTACATCTACCTCAATTACTTCGTACCCCTGCACATCAACTCGGTACTGGTACCCCGTGTATATAGCCAAGTTGTCGTTACTCATTGTGTATTTATTCCTTGTCTTATTATCTTTAAAAAAAAAACAAGTTAATAAGGACACGCATGATGGACACGCAAAGCCAAAGATTATGCAACTTAATGAAATATGTTTTATTTTAATGAATGCCTGTTTAAACTATATTAGACTGTCAGAAGTGTTATTGTTGAAATGTAGTACTGGTAACCACTTTAAGAAAGAAGTGAGTTTTCTTTCAAGGAATGAATCTTTAACTAAGCTCTAGGAGACATGTCAGAAGTGTTGCAGTTGAGAATGAGTAATGGGTGACCATTTGTTTACCCCCGTCTTGGTCCCCCTCTCCTCTCTACTCCTGGTCCACCAGACCCTAATTCATCTCCTTGGGGACCCCTACATTCCTGTGGTGAAAAGTCACTTCTGGGTCCCATTTCCTGCAGCCTCTGAGAACACATGCAGACAAACACACATGGAGATTGTTATTCGGTCAAAAGGCCATGTAATCCATCCGACGTCCCTTTGAACCGCTTTTTTCCTCTCTTTAAACTCCGACAATGAAACATACTTGGTTCAATAAAGGTTAATTTCCTTTGCCCTGTAGATACTGGGTTTTCTCTGAGTTTCCTCCATGGTAATCTTCTTGGAGCACAATTAGTAGGTGTAGTTTATCAATTCAAACAGATTAGTGAGCTTGACCCTTTACCTCCTCAAAGCATATCGACGTATGGGTTGAGTTCATAGGCTGTTGGGGTGCTGACTGGAAAATATCACATGGGACGAACACATATACTCCATACATAGGCAGACTGACCTCTCCGTCAGGGGGAACACATGCAGTTCATTCAATATATATATGTATATATTTTTTTGGGGGGTGGCAAAATAATTACCATTGTTCTATTTCCTTTCCAAGACCACAAAAAAACCCAACAGTGTTTTCCATGCTAGCTCTAGACGAAACAGTTCTGCTTAAGTCAGAGCTCCTGTCCAGGCCAATTAGCTGCCTCTTCACAACTTGATCACCTGCTCAGGTCACTTTACTTTCTGCCTGCCTGCCCACTAAATCCCCTTCAATGAAACCATTAGGAGGTGGAGTGAAACCCAGCCGACCCTGCAGTCCTTCAGGACACGACTGGACCATCTGCATCATTAAAGAGACAATAACCATTTAAGCTGTTCAACAATGCTGCAGTCCAATGCCTATTATTATCCACAATATCCTGCCTAATGAAAAACATCTGTTGTTATGAAAACTAGAATTGTGTAGGCGGTTTGTGTAAACAATTAAATAATGTGATAGTATTGCAATTTATATGGATCCAGATAATCATCAGCAATCCAATGGTTCACGCAAGCATAGACGTGCACATGGGCACATACACATACAGTGGGGCAAAAAAAGTATTTAGTCAGCCACCAATTGTGCAAGTTCTCCCACTTAAAAAGATGAGAGAGGCCTGTAATTTTCATCATAGGTACACTTCAACTATGAGAGACAAAATGAGAAAAAAAATCCAGAAAATCACATTGTAGGATTTTTAATGAATTTATTTGCAAATTATGGTGGAAAATAAGTATAATAAGTTTATCTCAATACTTTGTTATATACCCTTTGTTGGCAATGACAGAGGTCAAACATTTTCTGTAAGTCTTCACAAGGTTTTCACACACTGTTGCTGGTATTTTGGCCCATTCCTCCATGCAGATCTCCTCTAGAGCAGTGATGTTTTGGGGCTGTTGCTGGGCAACACAGACTTTCAACTCCCTCCAAAGATTTTCTGGGGTTGAGATCTGGAGACTGGCTAGGCCACTCCAGGACCTTGAAATGCTTCTTACGAAGCCACTCCTTCGTTGCCCGGGCGGTGTGTTTGGGATCATTGTCATGCTGAAAGACCCAGCCAAGTTTCATCTTCAATGCCCTTGCTGATGGAAGGAGGTTTTCACTCAAAATCTCACGATACATGGCCCCATTCATTCTTTCCTTTACACGGATCAGTCGTCCTGGTCCCTTTGCAGAAAAACAGCCCCATAGCATGATGTTTCCACCCCCATGCTTCACAGTAGGTATGGTGTTCTTTGGATGCAACTCAGCATTCTTTGTCCTCCAAACACGACGAGTTTAGTTTTTACCAAAAAGTTATATTTTGGTTTCATCTGACCATATGACATTCTCCCAATCTTCTTCTGGATCATCCAAATGCTCTCTAGCAAACTTCAGACAGGCCTGGACATGTACTGGCTTAAGCAGGGGGACACGTCTGGCACTGCAGGATTTGAGACCCTGGCGGCGTAGTGTGTTACTGATGGTAGGCTTTGTTACTTTGGTCCCAGCTCTCTGCAGGTCATTCACTAGGTCCCCCCGTGTGGTTCTGGGATTTTTGCTCACCGTTCTTGTGATCAATTTGACCCCACGGGGTGAGATCTTGCGTGGAGCCCCAGATCGAGGGAGATTATCACTGGTCTTGTATGTCTTCCATTTCCTAATAATTGCTCCCACAGTTGATTTCTTCAAACCAAGCTGTTTACCTATTGCAGATTCAGTCTTCCCAGCCTGGTGCAGGTCTACAATGTTGTTTCTGGTGTCCTTTGACAGCTCTTTGGTATTGGCCATAGTGGAGTTTGGAGTGTGACTGTTTGAGGTTGTGGACAGGTGTCTTTTATACTGATAACAAGTTCAAACAGGTGCCATTAATACAGGTAACGATTGGAGGACAGGGGAGCCTCTTAAAGAAGAAGTTACAGGTCTGTGAGAGCCAGAAATCTTGCTTGTTTGTAGGTGACCAAATACTTATTTTCCACCATAATTTGCAAATAAATTCATTAAAAATCCTACAATGTCATTTTCTGGATTTCTTTTCTCATTTTGTCTGTCATAGTTGAAGTGTACCTATGATGAAAATTACAGGCCTCTCTCATCTTTTTAAGTGGGAGAACTTGCACAATTGGTGGCTGACTAAATACTTTTTTGCCCCACTGTACACATACACACACATAAACATGTGTACGTTAGTTGTAAATCAGCTCTCCTCCAGGGCTTTCCTCTCATTGAGCCAATGCAAATGAGTCCATGACAGTATCGGATTACGATCACAATCGCTTCAACATCATTCGTGTGTGTATGACTGAAACACAACATTAACAAGCAGTAAAATGTGATTTACGAATTATATTTTTCTCAGGCTGAGTATTGCCCTGGCATATCTATTCATATGCAGTCTCTTCGCTCTCTTTCTCTCTGAGCCCATTCTTCCGAGGCTACGGTGTGTTCAGGCATCTCCAGCCTAATCCCTCACACCTCAAGGGGCGAAGAGGAGGCTTTTCCACCTTGAACCCTCCCAATCAGATAACCCCAGAGCTTAGGAACCCTTCGTACTCCTCACACCCCTCCCCCCGCCCCAGCAGGACATACTCATGGAATGTTCAGCTCACGCCGTCTCCCCATCACATCAACCCTCCCTCCTGTTCCAGTGACTTAGTCCCCCTCCAGGGATTGAAGAGGAGAGGATTACAGTTTATTCTCCTGGAGAGAGCATAAGGCTCTTGTTCTAGCTTGTTTACCATTAGGATCTATTTCCTTCCATTGGAGCCAAGCACTTTCTTTCCTTCTTTCTTTGGCAGCAGATCTTGTTACTGCATGGCTTTTCATGAGAGGAAAGGAAGAAAGAACGAAAGAAGGAAAGATGGGAGTAGGTTTGGGACTCTGCGTGCTGGGGAGGAGTTGATCGACTCGCCGTCCTATTCATCACCTCTCTGTACTCACCACTTCTGTCTGAATGAATAGAAGCTTGTAGATGCAGTGGTGAAAAGGAGCACTGTATGAGGACACTCTTTGTCTGTCTTAACTGTTCCCATGGACTTTGTGGTTGTCTCCACTTACAGTTGTAAAATAGGTCAAATCAATGTCGTAGTTTTACTCTCTTTTTCATTTGTCGATCATCTAACTAGCAGGAAAAATACTGGTCAGAAAAGAGCACCCTTCCTTTTACAGATCATAGATTAAATTAATATTGTGTGAATTAGCATTCAGCTTAACTGAAAGTCTGTAAGAAGCTGTAAGATTGCAGATTCAGCCTTCCGTCGACTGTTGGTGTGTGTGTGTGTTTTTGTGTACGGACTTGTTGTTGGGATCTATAGAGATGTGTGGATGTGTGTTGTTTTGGTGAATAAGAAAAAACTCCAAGATATAAAGTATTTAGAGGGTGGGGCAGCATTGACGCTTTCAGTCTTCCCTCAACTCTGTGTGTGTGTGTGTGTGCGTGCATGTATTATGTTCCAGACAGTGTATGCAGACAGCCTCGCCCGACCCCTCCCAGCAGACTGTCAACCTACCATCTCCTGCATTTCTATGCTCCCTACAACAGATTAACTTGCAAACAACGTCCCACCATGTCACAATTTGGACTGCTGTTCGCAGAGTAATGAGCTCTCTCTCTCTCACTCTCGTTCTCTCTCTCTCCCTCACTGTGTCGGGGTGTTTTTTGTGTCCTTGATGTCCTTGATATCCTCTTTTTGTCATTTCTTACTTCACCCCTGTCTGCAGTTGATGTGATACAGAAGAAAACTTAGAGCTCAACAAGCTCCTCTAACAAGTGCATTTCCCTCTGGAAGTTATTCAGTCAGATAATAAAATGTCAGGAGTACAACTGTACCCAGACTTTTGTGATACAGACTGAAATGCGGAAATATCACATTGTCTCGGTACTGGTACTCCATGTACAGTGCATTCGGAAAGTATCCAAACCCCTTGACTTTTTCCGCATTTTAATACATTACAGCCTTATTCTTTCCCTTGATCCTGACTAGTCTCCCAGTCCCTGCCGCTGAAAAACATCTCCACAGCATGATGCTGCCACCACCATGCTTCAGCATAGAGGTGGTGCCATTCAGGCCAAAGTGTTCAATCTTGGTTTCATCAGACCAGAGAATCTTGTTTCTCATGTTCTGAGTCCTTTAGGTGCCTTTTGGAAAACTCCAAACGGACTGTCATGTGCCTTTTACTGAGAAGTGGCTTCCGTCTGGCCACTCGACCATTGAGGCTTGATTTGTGGAGTGCTGCAGAGATGGTTGTCCTTCTGGAAGTTTCTCCCAACTCCACAGAGGAACTCTGGAACTCTGTCAGTGACCATTGGGTTCTTGGTCACTTCCCTGACCAAGGCCCTTCTCCCCCGATTGCTCATTTTGGCCAGCTGCCATCTCTAGGAAGAGTCTTGGAGGTTCCAAACTTCTTCCATTTAAGAATGATGGAGGCCACTCTGTTCTTGGGGACCTTCAATGTTGCAGAAATGTTTTGGTACCCTTCCACAGATCTGTGCCTCAACACAATCCTTTCTCTGGGCTCTACAGACAATTCCTTCAACCTCATGGCTTGGTTTTTGCTCTGACATGCACTGTCAACTGTGGGACCTTATATAGACAGGTGTGTGCCTTTCCAAATCATGTCCAATCAATTGAATTTACCACAGGTGGACTCCAGTCAAGTTGTAGAAACATCTCAAGGATGATCAGTGGAAACAAGATGGACCTGAGCTCAATTTTTATACATTTGCTAAAATTTCTAAACACCTGTTTTCACTTAGTCATTATGGGATATTGTGCACAGATTGATGTGGAAAAAATATAATTCAATTAATTTTAGAATAAGGCTGTAACGTAACAGAATGTTGAATAAGGGAAGGGCTCTGAATACTTTCTGAATGCACTGTATATAGCCAAGCTATCATTGCTTATTGTGTATTCCTCGTGTTACTGTTTTTTTTGTTCTATTATTATTTATTATTCTATTCTGCATTGTTGGGAAGTAAGCATTTCACTGTTAGTCTACACCTTTTGTTTACTAAGCTTGTGACAATGAAAATTTGATTTGATTTGACTGTAACGTGCAGATTAATGTTTTTTATTAACATATCTTCTGTATTGGTACTTCTTACTATTGTATGACTCCTTTCTTTGCATAAGTTATTTTGTTGAGTTTCCCCTTGAGTGACTGTTAGAGGGCTCCTAAGATATTTTCAAAGGCCCTGTGCAGTCATAAACATGATTTTCCTGTGTTTTATATGTATTTTCACACTATAATACTGTAAAATTGTGAAAATTCTGATAACACTCTGTTAGTGTAAGAGCTGTTTGAAAAGACCGCCTGAAATGTTAGCCTGTTTTGGTGCGATAGAGTTAATAGACCAGTAAGAAAGAGAGTTCCAAACCCCTCCAATAACTGCTAGTTTTCAGTTTTTTCCTCCCCACTCAGACCACTCCCAGACAGTCCTAGTAAAATTGAGTAAGAAATTGCTCTTTGCTAAACATTTAAAAAATATATTTTTTGCAATTTTAATTGAAAACACAGTAAGGTACTTAATTGTTACCCAGACGTTATTTGATACTGAGATAGAAATGGCTGCATTGGACCGTTAAAGACATAAGTACCTTTTTTAGATTTAGAAATGAATGCTTTCCCAAATTATTAAATGGCAGGCAGGCACCAAGCACAGTGACAGATTTTCTCTCTCTTTCTTTCCAGATGAAAAAAATGAACACAGTCTTAAGCTCTCAGGACTTGTGGTTGGGGTCTGTAAAGATGCGTGGATGTGTGTTATTTTGGTGAAGAAGAAAAATCAGCAAGATATACAGTATTTAGAAGGTGGGGCAGCACATACACACACAGTCTTCCCTCGACTGTGGGTATGTGTGTGTGTGTGCGTGTGCGTGTGTGTGTGTGTGCGTGTGCGTGCGTGTGTGTGCGTGCGTGTATTATGTTCCAGACAGTGTATGCAGACAGCCTCTCCCGACCCCCCTCAGCAGACTGTCAACTACCATCTCCTTCTTTTTTATGCTCCCTACAACAGATTAACTTGCAAACAACGTCCCACCATGTCACAACTTGGACTGCTGTTCGCAGAGTAATGAGCTCTCTCTCTCACTCTCGTTCTCTTTATTGTTATCTCCCTCTCTCTCACTCTGTCGGGATGTTTTTTGTGTCCTTGATGTCCTTCTATGTCTTTTGAAAAAAATACATGTTTTCTTTACCTCAACCCTGTCTTCTGTAAATGTGATACAGAAGAATGCCTAGTGCTCAACAAGCTGCTATAACAAGTGCATTTCCCGTTGGCATTTATTTAGTCACAGAATAAAATGTCAGAAATACAACTGTGCCCAGACTTCAGTTTTCCCCTCCCCACTCATACCACTCACAGACAGTCCTAGCAAAATTCTTGCTTAAGAAATTGGTCTTTGCTGAAATTGAAAACAAACACAGTAAAGTAGTTCATTGTTACCCAGAAATGAGTTGATATTGAGATAAAAATGGCTGCATTGGACCTTTATTGAGCTGACAGCCGTTTTCCACTGTTTCACTGTGGTTCTAGTCATCAATCTAGCAAGAGGGCAATATTTCAATAATATAGTAGTGTGTGTGTGTGTGTGTGTGTGTGTCAGAAAGCTATAACCTTTCACCTGGAATTGTTTATTTATGTCTGAGAAAAACTTTTCAACCGGTATGATCTAGTACACTGTAAAAGTTTGATAAAATATATACAAAATATCATGGTATTATAAAACAGTTATAAAAATGTGAATGAATACGCCTTTATAATATGTCCATATATATACTGAACCAAAATATAAAACACAAAATGCAGCAATTTCTTAGATTTTACTGAGTTACAGTTAATATAAGGAAATAATTGAACTATATTCATTAGGCCCTAATCTACGTATTTCACATGACTGGGCCTTGGAGGGCATAGGCCCACCCAATGTGGAGCCAGGCCCAGCCAATCAGAATGAGTTTTTCCCCACAAAATGTATTTCTTACAGAAATAAACACTTGTCAGCTCCCCCCTCAAATGATCCCGCAGGTGAAGAAACCAGATGTGGAGATCCTGCGCTGGCGTGGTTACACATGGTCTGCGGTTGTGAGGCAGGTTGGACGTACTGCCAAATTCTCTAAAAGGAGGAGGCAGTTTATTGGAGGCAGTTTATTGTAGAGAAATGATCATTAAATTATCTGGCAACAGTTCTGGTGGATATTCCTGCAGTCAGCATACCAATTGCATGCTCCCTCAAAACTTGAGACATCTGTGGCCTTTTATTGTCCCCAGCACAAGATGCACCTGTGTAATGATCATGCTGTTTAAGCTTCTTGATAAGCCACGCCTGTCAGGTAGATGGATTATCTTGGCTAAGGAGAAATGCTCACTAACAGGGAGGAAAACTATTTGTGAACAACATTTGACAGAAGTAAGATTTTTGTACGTATGAAACATTTCTGGGATCTTTTATTTCAGCTCATGAAACATGGGACCAACACTTTACATGTTGCGTTTATATTTGTTCAGTGTAATTATAATCTGTTTTAGGAACATCTACCCAAAATATTTCCCCTTCTTTATTACTTTATCAAACACATCATGACATTAGTGATAGTCAAAATCTGTTACATTTGTGAACGTCTAAATCAACATTTGGGCCATTTAAACAGTGTACGTCCCTCATATGTGTTCTGGAAAGGGGTCAATTTTGTTGTTCTTAGCATATGCAATGTGTCTGATTCTGACATAAAACAAATGTTTGACTTTCACACAAAATTAATGATTTACTTATTTTATGTTTAAGGAAGTGTGTAGGTCGCATCTTTATCATAAAGCTATGGAAGTTATGTATACAAATTACGCGATCGATTTTCCATGACTCTGCCGTGAAGCAGTCGAGCTGGTTTAAAGTTTTTCTGAGGACCGCCACTTTGATGTAACGTTGCAGTGAAATGATATAAATGGATCTAATGATGCAGCCGACCACCAGAGGAGGCAAATACACATTTATTTGACAGAGGACGTTGACATGGTCTTAGGAAGGTCTGGATGTCTGTTTTCTGACTTATAAAACAGTGGGAAATCAATCAAATAGTACCAGCTTCAGGGACTGTCATCTTAAGAGATTTCAAGATATAAGTACTTTTATAGGTTGGGAAATGAATGCGTTCCCAAAGGAATAAATGTCAGGCATGGGTCAAGCATGCGCCAGGCACAGTGAGATATTTTTCTCTCTTTCCTCCCAGATGATACTATGCTTAAAACTATCGCAGTTTTAAGCACTCAGGGCTTGTTGTTGCGCTTTGGAGAGATGCGTGGAAGTGTGTTGTTTGGTGGAGAGAAAAAAACAGCAAGGGACAACAAGATATATTTTGAGGGTGGGGAAGCATTGATGCTTTCTACTGTGTGCATGCATGCGTGCATATGTATGTGCGTGCCTATGTGGGCGTGCATCCCTGTGTGGGAACTGTGTGTGTTTTCTCGCTTGTTGCTCACAGTCATAGCCAGGTGCAATCTGGTAGCACTTTGTAGACGGCAGCATGGAGAGAAGAGATAACAGGAGGTTGAGTGGAGGAGGAATAAACACACATTTTCAATGGCACCTCTTACCGCAGCGGCACTGCCACAGACAGACAGACAGCTCCCTGTCTGTTGTTCTCTGGGCCTCATTGTGTCTGTTGGCAACTGTGTCTTTGCCCAAAAATTGATTGGCACCTCAAAAACAAAACAAATGGCTTCTCAAAGAGACAGTTTCCCCTTGTAGTGTTTCCTTTCCTTTGTATCTCAGACCCTTTTTCGTAACCAAGTGCGAGGTGGGAATGTACCAGTTGTGAAATTGTACCAGTTGGATGCATTCACGTGCTTTGAACTTGTTGAAAAACGATGATTGGCTAATGGCCAACAAGCTGTGTAAATTATGAACTAAAATTACCACTACCATGCATGTAAACAAATTATAGTGTTCAAAAACAATACTAATAAATAGCTTTTTAAAAATAATGATTGTTGTTGCATTTAATGGCCGAAAATGCTGTTATCAAATTAATTTCCTTTTTAGGTGATGTCAGAGGTCAGCATGTGGGAGAAGTGGGAGCACAGGTTGATAGATGAGTTTCCCACTTGTAATTACCAGTTTGAAGGTTGTTTGTTTGTATATATTATTGTATTTATGTACAGTATCAGTGGAGGGGTCCTCAGAGGAGGAAGGGAGAACCATCCCTCAGTGAATTTCATAAAAATAATGTAGCCTTTTTAGATAAAACTATACTAAATATATTCACGTCACCAAATAATTGATTAAAATAAACTGTTTTCCAATAAAGGTCTACAGTAGCCTCAACAGCACTCTGTAGGGTAGCACCATGGTTTAGTAGGAGGACAGCTAGCTACCGTTCTTCTCTGTGTACATTGACTTCAATACAAAACCTAGGAGGCTCATGGTTCTCAGCACATTCCATAGACTTACACAGTAATTCTGACAATTTCCGGAGGACGTCCTCCAACCTATCAGAGCTCTTGCAGCATAAACTGACATTTTGTCCACCCAATCAAAGGATTAGAGGATGGATCTAGTACTGAAAGCATAAGCTACAGCTAGCTAGCGCTGCAGTGCATAAAATGTGATGAATAGTTGACTCAAAGAGAGAAAGACAATAGTTTAACAGTTTTGAACAAATACATGTTTTCAAAAATGAAGGAGAAGCAAGAGAGAGAGAGACAGAGAGAGATTTTTTTCACTTTCACTTACTTAGCTAGCAAATACAGCTAGCTAGTTTAACCTACTCAAACACCCGGCTCAAACAGAGGAATGCTATGTTAGCTAGCTGGCTATGACTATCCAACAAAACACTGGAACTCTTTCAAGTCAATGTAAGTTTTTGTTTGACTAATTTATTGCCATCGGGCCTGCCGGTGTAACTTCTTACTGACTGTACACTGTACTGCATGATTGTAGTGGGTTTACTAATGTGTTAGTTCTAGTAGCTACAGCATGTTGACTATGACCTTACTTTAGCTAATATAGTGACAACGATGTAGTCTGTGCGTAGCGGTTATGATATTGTTTGGAAAGTTTTTTTTCACATGGTCATATACAGCCTATGTGCATCTAAGTGCATTTAAGTCCACAAGTGAAGTGAAAAGGTGAGAGGAGGAGAGGGCGTAGATGCGAGAAGGAATACAATGTGGCTGCTAGCATAGTGAACTGTGCACACGTGTGATCAGGGGTGTATTCATTCCACCGATTCTGTTGAAAAACATTTCTTAAACAGAAGCAAACGGGGATAAACACACCTGAACTTGTCCAATAAGATGGCGCCGAAGAGGATGGCTGACGTTTTACATGCCCGTAACCAATTGTGCTATTTTGTTAGTTTTTTTTGTGTTGTTTGTAACTTATTTTTAAACTTATTTTGTACATCATGTTGCTGCTACCATCTCTTATCACCGAAAATAACTTCTGAACATCAGAACTGGGATTACTCACCACGAACTGGAAAAACATTTTCCCTTTAATGAGCGACAAGAAAGATATACTGCTCCCAGGAACAGGCCCAGATCCCCGTCATTTGCGTGAAGAAAATATGGAGGAAAAGAGGACACAGATCGGGTTGCCTTTTGAGAATCCGTAGGCGAGTGAGTAAACCCACTGCCATCAATTCTACTTGCGAATATGCAATCATTGGAAAATAAAATGTATGACCTACGACTACGATTATCCTACCAACGGGACATTAAGAACTGTAATATCTTATGTTTCACAGAGTTGTGGCTGAACGACGACACAGCTAATATAGAGCTGGAGGGATTTTCCATGCACTGGCAGAACAGAGAAGCTATGTCTGGTAAGACGAGGGGTGGGGTGTGTGTCTTTTTGTCAATTGCTGGTGCGCAATGTCTAATATTCAAGAAGTCTTGAGGTATTGCTTGCCTGAGGTAGAGTACCTTATGATAAGCTGTAGAACCACACTATCTACCAAGAGTGTTCTCATCTATATTATTCGTACCCGCCTATTTACCACCACAGACCGATGCTGGCACTAAGACCGCACTCAAACAACTCTATAAGGCCATAAGCAAACAAGAAAATGCTCACCCAGATATAGCGCTCCTAGTGGCCGGGGACTTTAATGCAGGCAAACTTAAATCAGTTTTATCCAATTTTTACCAGCATGTCACATGTGCAACCAGAGGAAAAGAAACTCTAGACCACCTTTACTCCACACACAGAGATGGATACAAAGCTCTCCCCGCCCTCCATTTGGCAAATCTGACCATAATTCATCCTCCTGATTCCTGCTTACAAGCAAAAACAAATACAAGTTTTTTCGACAGATGACGTTGACATGGTCCTAGGAAGGTCTGGATGTCTTCTGACTTGTAAAATGGTGGAAAATCAATCAAATAAGTCATTTAAACATGTACATATTTTTTAAAGTAATTCTAGTGCCGGTTTCAGGGACTGTCAGCGAAGGTAACCTGCCTAAATGATTACAGACCCGTAGCACTCACGTCAGTAGCCATGAAGTGCTTTGAAAGGCTGGTCATGGCTCACATCAACAGCATATTCCCAGATACCTTAGACCCACTCCAATTTGCGTACCGCTCCAACAGATCCACAGATAACGTAATCTCAATCGTACTCCACACTGCCATTTCCCACCTGGACAAAAGGAACACCTATGTGAGAATGCTGTTCATTGACTACAGCTCAGCACCATAGTGTCCACGGAGCTCATCACTAAGCTAAGGACCCTGGGACTAAACACCCCCCTCTGCAACTGGATCCTGGACTTCCTGACAGGCCACCCCCAGGTGGTAAGGGTAGGCAACAACACGTCTGCCACGCTGATCTTCAACACTGGGGTCCCTCAGGGGTGTATACTTAGTCCCCTCCTGTACTCCCTGTTCACCCATGACTGTGTGGCCAAACACGACTCCAACACCATCATTAAGTTTGCTGATGACACAACAGTGGTAGGCCTGATCACCGACAATGATGAGACAGCCTATAGGGAGGAGGTCAGAGAACTGACAGTGTGGTGCCAGGACAACAACCTCTCCCTCAATGTGAGCAAGACAAATGAGCTGATCATGGACTACAGAAAAGGTGGGCCAAACAGGCCCCGTTAACATCAATGGGGCTGTAGTCGTGGACACCAAGGAACTTGAAACTTTCATCACCAACAATCTATCATGGTCCAAACACACCAAGACAGTCGTGAAGAGGGCACGACAAAACCTTTTCCCCCTCACGAGACTGAAAAGATTTGGCATGGGTCCCCAGATCCTCAAAATGTTATACAGCTGCACCATCGTGACCATCTTGACCAGTTGTATTACCGCCTGGTATGGCAACTGCTCTGCATCTGACCGTAAGACACTACAGAGGGTAATGTGTATGGCCCAGTACATCACTGGGGCCAAGCTTCCTGCAATCCAGGACCTATATAATAGGCAGTGCCATAGGAAAGTCCATAAAATCGTCAGAGACTCCAGTCACCCAAGTTATAGACTGTTTTCTCTGCTGCCGCACAGCAAGCGGTAATAGAGCGCCAAGTCTAGGACCAAAAGGTTCCTTTAACAGCTTCTTCCCCCAAGCCATAAGCCTGCTGAACAATTACACAAAATGGCCACTGAGCTATTATATTGACCCCCCTCCGTTTGTTTTGTACACTGCTGCTACTCTCTGTTAATGATCTATGCAGTCACTTCACCCCTACCTACATGTACAAATAACCTCTGACCTGTACTCCCGCACACTGACTCGGTACCGGTACCCCCTGTATATAGCCTCGTTATTGTTATGTTATTGTCTTACCTATTATAATTTTTTAAACTTTAGTTTATTTGGTGAATATTTTCTTAACTCTTCTTTAACTGCACTGTTGGTTAAGGGATTGTAAGTAAGCATTTCACGGTAAGGTCTACACTTGTATTCCGCGCATGTGACAAATGAGGTTTGATTTGATTTTAGAAACTCTTGTTTGCATCTGTTGGACTCATGATTGCACCCTAGATCAGCCAGATGCAGGCAAGAGTGTTCAAGTAGGTATTGAATGTGTCACTGTCTGTCACCTCAACATTTTCTCCCGACCTGTGTTCAACTATGTTGTAAACTGTCATTCATAGGCTAGGTTGTAGCAACCTCATGATGGGTAGAGGGACAATTTTTTGTATTTTTCATGTGGTAGCCTAAACCTATCGATGTTACATTGAGCTGGGTGAATGGAATATGAATGTCATCCAATATGCTGTAATAGAAATAAGGCCATGGTCATGAAAAATTTTTTTTGTCCTCCCTCATCTTAAATGACACCGAACGCTGCTGGTATGTATGTGTGTGGGCACGTGAGTATATTCCACCCATCACTCTCCAACACTGTCGGGAGGAAGTAACCTGGGAGCATTTAATTAGCTGTTTATTTCTAACCTGCTGTGACTGGTCATAGGTAAAACCAGTTACCGGTGGAGTGACACCAACCCCCAGGGTATTAGTGGTGTGTCTGGGTGATGTCACACAGCCCAAATCACATCACCCTATTCATTACTACTGACCTTTCTTCTCAGAGGTTAAAGAGGTGCAGGTGCACTGAGGGAGGAGAGGAGAGGAAAGGAGTATTCACAGGTTGAGGTGTGGGCTTATTGGATGATGAGCTATGGTCAGTTAAGGCTGAATACATATTTTTACATCCCACATTTTCTTCTGTCTTTTTATTGTAGACTCAATTACACACCAATCACAAGCATTAAAAGCTGCTGAAGGGAATGGAAAATGCAGCTGATTTGACATGTGATGGTTCCTCCTTGGCACAGTGCTGGCTGGTGGACTGGGCACATGCCTGGGCCCACTACAGAGACAGGCCAGCTGTGGCAGTGGAGGAGAGCGAGGCTAGGGCAGCCTGACCACAGCTGTTGCTGCTATCACAAAAGAGGGAGAGGGGGAAGGGAGGAAGAGAAGGAGGACTTGGCCCTGCTTAATGGCCTTGACCCAACCACCTGGCCTGCGTTTGCCACACTGAGTCAGGAGAAGAGAGAGATCAGAAGAGGGAGCTGGAGGGAGAGAGAGAGAGTACAGGCCAGGCAAGGCCAGGTAGGGTGTGAAGGAAGGACGGGGTGCTAATTGAGGGTAATGAGTGAGAGATCTCCCCTGTCTCAGGCTGGGCTAATGGGAGTCAGGTCAGGGAGCTCAGGCTCTCCTTGTGCTGTTCATCTGGCGTGATTTATGGGGCCTGGCTCTCTCTCTAGACTAGATCACTTTCATCAGCAGATAGAGGTGCCCTGCCTGCCTGCCTGCCTGGACAGCACTGGGCTTGAGTTACAAGCTGCTCACATCACACACAGAACAGATGGAGAGAACAGTGGGCATTTCATGCAATGGGTATAGTAAGTGATGAATCTACTGAATCAAATGTTTATTTATTGCTGTTATACAGTATCACATTAGCACAACTACCGTGTGTGTGGGAAACCTGTTAACTAACACTTTTAACAATTGTGAATCATTGACTGTAACAAAACCCCAACAGGAGTTCAAAGTGTTGATGTCCCCAGTGAGTAAAGTGAGCTGAACAGGGAACGGAGTTAGTTTGTGGTTACACAGGCAGCCCAACCAGAACATCAGTACTCACTCTGACTGTACATTTCTCTCACCTCAGAGGCGACTGCACTTTTGCATTTTTTATCAGCGAGTGTGTTGAGCATTCCACTCCTGTCGCATGCTATTAAGAGAACAATTCATTTGCTCCGCAAACCTAATCTGGGCTCTGAGGCTGCGGGTGAAGGCGCCATATGCCATCACTGAGTACTATATATCACCACAACACTGACACAACGTCTGTCGTGGGCCCAAAGCCCGCGGCCACACATTCTGCATTCTCCCCAATTCAGCAATTTTCTTGGGGAGAATGGGACACTTTATTCAGTTATACTTTACTTTACATATCACCAGGGGCTCCAAACAAGATAATTCTGGCACTACTGTTCCTATAATAAGTACTTGAGTCCTCAATATCTTGTGTTTGTTTAGCCCTGTGGGAATGTTCTTTGTTCCGTAATATGTTGGGCTAAGATATGGTTTTCACTTTCACTTTAGCAGTGATAAATTCATGAACTTCTTTGAGGAAAAGATTATGATTATTAGAAAGCAAATTACGGACTCTTCTTTAAACCTGCGTATTCCTCAAAACCTCAGTTGTCCTGAGTCTGCACAACTCTGCCAGGACCTAGGATCAAGAGAGACGCTCAAGTGTTTTAGTACTATATCTCTTGACACAATGATGAAAATAATCATGGCCTCTAAACCTTCAAGCTGCATACTGGACCCTATTCCAACTAAACTACTGAAAGAGCTGCTTCCTGTGCTTGGCCCTCCTATGTTGAACATAATAAATGGCTCTCTATCCACTGGATGTGTACCAAACTCACTAAAAGTGGCAGTAATAAAGCCTCTCTTGAAAAAGCCAAACCTTGACCCAGAAAATATAAAAACTATCGGCCTATATCAAATCTTCCATTCCTCTCAAAAATTTTAGAGAAGGCTGTTGCTCAGCAACTCACTGCCTTCCTGAAGACAAACAATGTATACGAAATGCTTCAGTCTGGTTTTAGACCCCATCATAGCACTGAGACGGCACTTGTGAAGGTGGTAAATGACATTTTAATGGCATCGGACCGAGGCTCTGCATCTGTCCTCGTGCTCCTAGACCTTAGTGCCGCTTTTGATACCATCGATCACCACATTCTTTTGGAGAGATTGGAAACCCAAATTGGTCTACACGGACAAGTTCTGGCCTGGTTTAGATCTTATCTGTCGGAAAGATATCAGTTTGTCTCTGTGAATGGTTTGTCCTCTGACAAATCAACTGTAAATTTCGGTGTTCCTCAAGGTTCCGTTTTAGGACCACTATTGTTCTCACTATATATTTTACCTCTTGGGGATGTTATTCGAAAACATAATGTAAACTTTCACTGCTATGCGGATGACACACAGCTGTACATTTCAATGAAACATGGTGAAGCCCCAAAAATTGCCCTCGCTAGAAGCATGTGTTTCAGACATAAGGAAGTGGATGGCTGCAAATTTTCTACTATTAAACTCGGACAAAACAGAGATGCTTGTTCTAGGTCCCAAGAAACAAAGAGATATTCTGTTGAATCTGACAATTAATCTTAATGGTTGTACAGTCGTCTCAAATAAAACTGTGAAGGACCTCGGCGTTACTCTGGACCCTGATCTCTCTTTTGAAGAACATATCAAGACCATTTCAAGGACATCTTTTTTCCATCTACGTAACATTGCAAAAATCAGAAACTTTCTGTCCAAAAATGATGCAGAAAAATTAATCCATGCTTTTGTCACTTCTAAGTTAGACTACTGCAATGCTCTATTTTCCGGCTACCCGGATAAAGCACTAAATAAACTTCAGTTAGTGCTAAATACGGCTGCTAGAATCCTGACTAGAACCAAAAAATTTGATCATATTACTCCAGTGCTAGCCTCTCTACACTGGCTTCCTGTCAAAGCAAGGGCTGATTTCAAGGTTTTACTGCTAACCTACAAAGCATTACATGGGCTTGCTCCTACCTATCTCTCTGATTTGGTCCTGCCGTACATACCTACACGTACGCTACGGTCACAAGACGCAGGCCTCCTAATTGTCCCTAGAATTTCTAAGCAAACAGCTGGAGGCAGGGCTTTCTCCTATAGAGCTCCATTTTTATGGAACGGTCTGCCTACCCATGTCAGAGACGCAAACTCGGTCTCAACCTTCAAGTCTTTACTGAAGACTCATCTCTTCAGTGGGTCATATGATTGAGTGTAGTCTGGCCCAGGAGTGGGAAGGTGAACGGAAAGGCTCTGGAGCAACGAACCGCCCTTGCTGTCTCTGCCTGGCCGGTTCCCCTCTTTCCACTGGGATTCTCTGCCTCTAACCCTATTACAGGGGCTGGGTCACTGGCTTACTGGGGCTCTCTCATGCCGTCCCTGGAGGGGGTGCGTCACCTGAGTGGGTTGATTCACTGTTGTGGTCATCCTGTCTGGGTTGGCGCCCCCCTTGGGTTGTGCCGTGGCGGAGATCTTTGTGGGCTATACTCAGCCTTGTCTCAGGATGGTAAGTTGGTGGTTGAAGATATCCCTCTAGTGGTGTGGGGGCTGTGCTTTGGCAAAGTGGGTGGGGTTATATCCTTCCTGTTTGGCCCTGTCCGGGGTGACCTCGGATGGGGCCACAGTGTCTCCTGACCCCTCCTGTCTCAGCCTCCAGTATTTATGCTGCAGTAGTTTATGTGTTGGGGGCTGGGGTCAGTTTGTTATATCTGGAGTACTTCTCCTGTCCTATTCGGTGTCCTGTGTGAATCTAAGTGTGCGTTCTCTAATTCTCTCCTTCTCTCTTTCTTTCTCTCTCTCGGAGGACCTGAGCCCTAGGACCTGAGCTCCAGGACTACCTGACATGATGACTCCTTGCTGTCCCCAGTCCACCTGGCCATGCTGCTGTTCCAGTTTCAACTGACCTGAGCCCTAGGACCATGCCCCAGGACTACCTGACATGATGACTCCTTGCTGTCCCCAGTCCACCTGGCCATGCTGCTGCTCCAGTTTCAACTTCCACCTGACTGTGCTGCTGCTCCAGTTTCAACTGTTCTGCCTTATTATTATTCGACCATGCTGGTCATTTATGAACATTTGAACATCTTGGCCATGTTCTGTTATAATCTCCACCCGGCACAGCCAGAAGAGGACTGGCCACCCCACATAGCCTGGTTCCTCTCTAGGTTTCTTCCTAGGTTTTGGCCTTTCTAGGGAGTTTTTCCTAGCCACCGTGCTTCTACACCTGCATTGCTTGCTGTTTGGGGTTTTAGGCTGGGTTTCTGTACAGCACTTTGAGATATCAGCTGATGTACGAAGGGCTATATAAATAAATTTGATTTGATTTGATTTGATTTGATATGGTTAGCATTTTTTTTATCAAGCCGTAAGCATTTAAGTCAAGCCCTACAGCATCTTTGTCAGGGCATAGCATCTTAACTACTCTCTGGAGCTGGTACACACGGTTGGGGAGGATGGGAGACAGCACATCCCAGGGCCTCCCTCCCTCCCTGGGCCCTTTGGTGGGGGACTCAGAGGAGCAGCCTTAGGGATCCAATGACAACCCTGTGGAGGATTCCAGCTGTGCTCAGCAGCCAGGGAGCCAACCAATGTCCCATGTGGCCGTCAGTGTAATAGCCAGCCGTTAGCGCTCTTTCCCAGCTACATCACTCAGTCCCACTGGGTTGGCTTGGACTGAATGGAGAGAGAGAGCACAAAAGGAGAGGGAGGGAGAGAGAGAAATAGAAGAGAGAGGGTGAGTGGGAGAGAGTGAGTGAGGGGAGGGAGAGCGAGAGAGTGTAAAAAGAGTGTAAAAAGTGAGAGATTGGAAGGCCACAGTGCAAGCAGACCTCTCCTCTCTGGGCCTGGTTTGGGGGAACGGGGCCTCAGTACTCTCTCTAAGTTAACTGTGTCATCTGTACGCAGGAGAGCTGTTCTTTCCCACTTGGCCTGTTGATCCAGAGCCTACAGTTCAGCACTGGGTCTAGAAAGGAATCCCCTGTGTTAATGGGTAGTGACCATGCTGGCCATGTTGCCCCTGGTGCTATTCATTTCCCTCGTACAAAGCAGCTTTTTATTGCCCTGTATCTGGTGTTAAATATGATTTGATATTTCTTAACTGTGTTTAAGAAGAGACCTTTTAAGCATTCAGGCATGATATTTGTTTTTGTGTATTTGATTAATTTGGATAAATCGAAAGTTCTCAGTTACCCTCAACATTTTATAGTGCTCTACTAGCCTTACTAGCCTGTAATGAACTCTGAGGTAACAGGAAATCTGCCTCCTCACTGGATCATCAGATAAGATGTGGGTCAAAGCAACTGGCTCCAGGAACCAAGCAGCAGGCTCCAGCAGGGTCCAGGCAGCAGGCTCCAGCAGGCAGCAGGCAGCATGCTCCAGGAACCAAGCAGCAGGCTCCAGGCAGCAGGCTCTAGGCAGCAGGCTCCAGGAACCAAGCAGCAGGCTCCAGTCAGCAGGCTCCAGGCAGCAGGCTCCAGGAACCAAGTAGCAGGCTCCAGGCAGCAGGCTCCAGGAACCAAGCAGCAGGCTCCAGGCAGCAGGCTCCAGGAACCAAGCAGCAGGCTCCAGGCAGCAGGCTCCAGGAACCAGGCAAAAGGCTACATGCAGCAGGCTCCAGGAACCAAGCAGCAGGCTCCAGGAACCAAGCAGCAGGCTCCAGGCAGCAGGCTCCAAGCAGCCAGCAGGCTCCAGACAGCAGGCTCCAGGAACCAAGCAGCAGGCTCCAGGCAGCAGGCTCCAGGAACCAAGCAGCAGGCTCCAGGCAGCAGGCTCCAGGCAGCAGGCTCCAGGCAAAAGGCTCCAAGCAAAAGTCTTCAGGCAGCAGGCTCCAGGCAAAAGGCTCCAGGCAGCAGGCTCCAGGCTCTGGGCAGCAGGCAGTAGGGAGGGTCACTCTATAGGAGAGGAATCTTTCTCCAGCTGGCTGAGGCAGAATCCCCGGAGCCTACTGCTGGGTCTGCTGGGTAGCTAACGTCTTAATGATAGATCCCTTTCAAACTGAAGTCTTCTGTGCTGAACATTAAGACATGTATATTTGGGGGAAAATACTGTAGGTTGTATTCTATTCTTAAGAGTATTGTTCTGTCTGGGTCTTTCAGTTATTTCATGATCAGCATGTGTTCTGTTCCCGTCTGCTCAAACTATGAACCTGGTAGAAATGTATTAATGTTTTTTGGGGGAAACACTAATACTTTCCACAACTGGAACAATGCATTGCTAAAAATAAGTCATGCTTAAATTTCTAATTCATGTGTGGAAGTCCTGAACGCCAATCTGGAGTGTTCTCTCCTGTGGTTAGCTACAGTGCTATGAAAAATAATTTGCCCCTTTCTAATTTCCTCTACTTTTGCATATTTTTTATACTGAATGTTATCAGATCTTCAAATAAAACCTAGTATTAGATAAAGGGAACCTGAGGGAACAAATAACAGAACAATTACATACTTATTTCATTTATTTCATTAACAAAGTTATGCAATGTCCAATGCCTGTAACGCTCGTCGTGGGTGGAAGAAGAGGAGGACCAATGCGCAGCATGGTAAGTGTTCATATTCTTCAATGAAACAACTGAAAACTGGAAAAACAACAAACAAACAGTCCTGTACGATGAAGAAAAACACAGAACAGAAAATAATCACCCACACCACACAGGTGGGAAAAGGCAAACTAAGTATGATTCTCAATCAGAGACAACGAACGACACCTGCCTCTGATTGAGAACCATACCAGGCCAAACACAAAACCACAACATAGAAAAAAGAACATAGACTACCCACCCAACTCACGCCCTGACCATACTAAAACAAAGACATAACAAAATAGCTAAGGTCAGAACGTGACAGTACCCCCCCACAAAGGTGCGGACGGGCGACTCCGGCAGCTCAGGACAGACGGGCGGCTCCGGCAGCTCAGGACAGACGGGCGGCTCCGGCAGCTCAGGACAGACGGGCGACTCCGGCAGCTCAGGACAGACAGGCGGCTCCGGCAGCTCAGGACAGACGGGCGGCTCCGGCAGCTCAGGACAGACGGGCGGCTCCGGCAGCTCAGGACAGACGGGCGGCTCCGGCAGCTCAGGACAGACGGGCGACTCCGGCAGCTCAGGACAGACGGGCGACTCCGGCAGCTCAGGACAGACGGGCGACTCCGGCAGCTCAGGACAGACGGGCGACTCCGGCAGCTCAGGACAGACGGGCGACTCCGGCAGCTCAGGATAGACGGGCGACTCCGGCAGCTCAGGATAGACGGGCGACTCCGGCAGCTCAGGATAGACGGGCGACTCCGGCAGCTCAGGACAGACGGGCGACTCCGGCAGCTCAGGACAGACGGGCGACTCCGGCAGCTCAGGACAGACGGGCGACTCCGGCAGCTCAGGACAGACGGGCGGCTCCGGCAGCTCAGGACAGACGGGCGGCTCCGGCAGCGCTGGACAAGAGGGAGCACCTGGAGGAAGGAGATGGAGAGACATGCGTGGGGCTGCCACCGAAGGCCTGGTGCGTGGAGGAGGCACCGGAGATAGACCGGACCGTGGAGGCTCACTGGTGGTCTCGAGCACCGAGCCTGCACAACCCTACCTGGCTGGATACTCCCCGTCGCCAGGCCAGTGCCGCGAGGTGGAACAGACCGCACTGGGCTGTGCTGGCGAACCAGGGACACCGTGCGTAGGGCTGGTGCCACGTACCCCGGCCCAAGGAGACGCACTGGAGATCAGATGCGCTGAGCCGGCTTCATGGCACCTGACTCAATGCCCACTCTAGCCCGGCTGATACCAGGCGCTGCGATGTAACGCACCGGGCTATGCCTGCGCACCGGGAATACCGTGCGCCTCGCGGCATAACACGGTGCCTGCCTGGTCCACCTCTCTCCACGGTAAGCACGGGGAGTTGGTTCAGGTCTCCTACCTGACATAGCCACACTCCCCATGTGCCCCAACCCAATACATTTTTGGGGTTGCCTCTCGTCCTAGCCGCGCTGCCGTGTTGCCTCCTCATACCACCGCCGCTCAGCTTTCGCCTCCAGCTCTGCCTTGGGGCGGCGAAATTCCCCAGCCGGTGCCCAGGGTCCTTCTCCGTCCAGAATCTCCTCCCATGTCCATGAGTCCAGAGATTTCTGCTGCTGCCTGATACCACGCTGCTTGGTCCTTGGTTGGTGGGTGATTCTGTAATGCTCGTCGTGGGTGGAAGAGGAGGACCAATGCGCAGCATGGTAAGTGTTCATATTCTTTAATGAAACAACTGAACACTGGAAAAACAACAATACGACAAACAAACAGTCCTGTACGGTGAAGAAAAACACAGAACAGAAAATAATCACCCACACCACACAGGTGGGAAAAGGCTACCTAGGTATGATTCTCAATCAGAGACAATGAACGACACCTGCCTCTGATTGAGAACCATACCAGGCCAAACACAAAACCACAACATAGAAAAAAGAACATAGACTACCCACCCAACTCACGCCCTGACCATACTAAAACAAAGACATAACAAAAGAACTAAGGTCAGAATGTGACAATGCCCCTGTGTGAAAAAGTAATCCTCTCCTTACACTCAATAACTGGTTGTGCCACCTTTAGCTGCAATGACTCCAACCAAACACTTTTAATTTTTTAAATTTAACTAGGCAAGTCAGTTAAGAACAAATTACTATTTTACATTGACGCCCTACCCCGGCCAAACCCTCCCCTAACCCGGCCGACGCTGTGCCGATTGTGTGCCGCCCTACACTTCCCGTAGTTGTTGATCAGTCTCTCACGTGGTTGTGGCCCACTCTTGCATGCAGAACTTCAAATGTTTTGCCTAAAATGACATTCCCAAATCTAACTGCCTGTAGCTCAGGCCCTGAAGCAAGGAAACACTTTGAAGTTTGTGAAAATGTGAATTGAATGTAGGAGAATATAACACAATAGATCTGGTAGAAAAAAAACACACAAAACAAACCAACAGTTTAAAAAAAAATTATATCACCATCTTTGAAATGCAACAGAAAGGTCCAGAATCTAGCCATCACTCTGGTTGTAATTCCGATGGTGTCCACAAGCGGGCAGCAGTGTATGTGCAAAGTTTCAGACTGATAACTCAAAGCATGTGCAAGCTACATGACATTTAGTGTGAAGTCACCCAGGTACATTTGAGCAAATCGTGAAGGACACATTTACATAACATTTTTCTGCAAGAAAATCGTCAAATCTGTATTAGATTCGTACTTGATTTAGCTTTTCCATTATTAGGAGGCATGTTGTAACCCAGTTTCCATAACTTCATAACTCTCCATATTCTTGCAATTTTTGTCCAAAAGGAAAAGGTTTGCTGTTGCACAAGGTTAGCAGTAAAAATGTGCGACATATATGCATTCCACAGGAAGAACCTTATACCAACATTCAAGCATAGTGGTGGTAGTGTGATAGTTTCGGGATGCTTTGCTGCCTCAGGGCCTGGATGACTTGTCTTACTAGAAGGAACCATGAAGACTGCTCTGTATCAGAGAATTCTACAGGAGAATGTCAGGCCGTCCGTCTGTGAGCTGAAGCTGAAGTGCAGCTAGGTCATGCAGCAAGACAATCAAGTCTACATGGTTAAAAAAAATCTACAAATTTGACATTTTGGAATAGCCTAATCAAAGTCCAGACCTAATCCCAATTGAGATGTTGTGGCAAGTCTTGAAACGAGCAGTTTATGCTTGGAAACCCACAAATGTCGCCGAGTTAAAACAGTTCTGCATGAAAGAGTGGGCCAAAATTCCTCCACAGCGATGTGAGAGACTGATCAACAACTACAGGAAGCATTTGTTTTCAGTTAAAGGTGGCACAACCAGCTTTGAGTGTAATGGGGCAATGACTTTTTCACACAGGGGAATTGGGTGTTGCAGAACTTTGTTAATTAAATAAATATATATATTTTTGTGTTATTTGTGAACTCAGATTCCCTTTATCTAATATTAGGTTTTGGTTGAAGATCTGATAACATTCAGTATCAAGAATATGCAAAAATAGTGAAAATCAGAAAGGGGTCAAGTACTTTTTCACGGCACTGTAGCTGTTAATGGTAGTAGTTAATGTCATGGGAACTACCTCTGCTGTTTTTGAGTTGCTGTGTGTTTGTGTGTTCTTCTGTTTGTGTCTGTGCGATTAGTGAGACAATTACTACTGTAATGCAACTTTAAGAGCCATTTTATCATTTAAACGACAACCGTTTAATGTTCCCAGCATGCTGCCCATCGCACAATGGCAAGCTAGAATTCCGATTCACACTGCTGGAAATAGAATGTTAAGTGCAATGATCTTTTCATATTTTTTTCACAAAACAGCTTCATAGGGAAATGAACTATAGCTACTGTAACTGTGTGTGTGTGTGTGTGTGTGTGCGCGCCCAGCAGCCAGACTTTAAACTGTTCTCACCCTGCTCCCATCCTTGGCCTGGGATGACACATTTGTCATCCCAGGCCAAGCTAGCTACAGCTAAATCAAGGAAGTCACTGGGCTACAGTGTTGAACCATCTGAGAAAAATCCAATTGGCATTCTGGATTGAGACTAAACACGGTTAGAGAAATGACTAAATAAATGAAGTGAAGACTGGGAGACTTCACACTAACCTGGGAGACTCTCCGCACACACACACACACACAGCGCCAGCATTCGTCTTGTACACTACAACACGCTCTCTCATACAGTACAGGGTAAGATGATGATTACATGAAGCCTAACCTTGTGGAAAATGAAATTAGCAGAACGCAAAGGGGTGGTAATGTTGCTTCGCTCCATGGTTGACTGGCCACAACTTAACCATGAGCTAACAGAAACCATGAGCTAACGTGTTGGTACTTTAGCTAATGCAGCAGTGCTCAGTCTGGCTTTATTCAGCCGCATTGACTTGTTTAGGTACACTGTCAGAATGAACGTATGATTCATGATATTGTCAGTGTTGCAGCACGTGTGTGTCTGATTGAGTGTACTTAAGTGTAGTACTTAAGAGCAGTGGAAAGAATGTGAGCGTGAGGAAAGGGAGCTCAGTGCTCAGGGTTCCTCAACTGACAGCTCACAGGCAGAATTTGGCCCGCTGGGTTTTTTAATTAAAAAAAATATATATATATTATTTTTTTTTTCATTGTTCGACAGAAAAGACTATAAAAACACCAGAACATCAGCTCAAAGTGATTTTAAATGAAGAAATGTTAAATGAAGAAACCCAAATATTTCCATGCATAATAGAGAGACGTGATCATATACAAATGTAAGCCAGGTTTAAAATGATTATGTTTTAGTCAAATATTATATCTGTTTGGGATCCTTGAAGTCAATTTGCAGTCAAATGATTTGTAATTATGTCCCGGCCCCCGACCATCCGTTCAAGACAACATCGGCCCGTGGCTGAATCTAGTTGATGATCCCTGCTCTACAGGGCAGCCAGAAGAGCTAATCGTGCTGCTTGAAAGGCCTGCCTGGCTCGAGGGCTAGGAGACACATGCTCTCAGCACACTTACTGTACACCTTGGGCCCTGCCAGGTTTTTCACTCTGTGTAACGCAGCAGGGCAACAAGGTGAACGCTCTTGGAGACTCAGTGGGCATGGCATGGCCAAGGTTTTTGTATTATGAAATACCCAACAGATGATCCACTCCCCTGGGTTTCTCCACAGGGCTACTTTAACCAATCACACAAAATGTGTGAGATTTTTTGCATTCCGTCTATTTTCCACTTAGGCTACTTTGCAAACTGCATTTAGAAATGGTTAGCCTATAGGGCTAGGCTATTTTATTTATATAGGCAAGTCAGTTATGAACAAATTCTTATTTTCAATGATGGCCTAGGAAGAGAGGGTTAACTGCCTTGTTCATGGGCAGAACAACAATTTTTTACCTTGTCAGCATGGGGATTTGATCTTGCAACCTTATGGTTACAAGTGCAACATCCTAACCACTAGGCTACCTGCCACCCCGCAGATTAACTCTTCTTGACTTTTGTTTTCATGACATTTGTTATCTGCCACTCGTTCATGCCATGCTTTAGCGCCTGTGCCTTCAGACCTACACTTTATTTTTAGTGAAGTGGCAGGCAGACTAGAGGAAGCGTAGAAGTGCCTTTGATGGCTGCTTGTACTGTAGCTGTAGAGACAAGCTCCACCCCTGCAGGCTCCAATGGCAGGTTTCAGCAGCAGCGTGTCTCTACCCCCCTCCCCTCTCCCTTACCTGCCACTGACGATGTCTCTTCACCCCGAGCTCAGAGCTGCACAATCAAGGTTTAATTAGTGAAGGGAAGCTTTGCACTTCCCTCTTAACGATCGGCGGAGCCAAAGCCAGAGCGGGTAAATTGTCAGGCCTGCCTGCGGAGCCTGTAATGGGGAACGTTAAGGGGGCTTAGGGTGAGGTTGATACTGCCAATGCACCAGCGTATGTTATGTTACAGGCCCTGAAAGGCAACACTGCTGTGCCGTGAATCCTCACTCAGAAAAACAATTACAGAATGCTCTGCAGGGATGTTCTCATTCTCACCATCTATACCCATAAAATCAAAATGTGGAATTGAACCCTATGTGGTTCGCGTAGCTGTTATTTCAATTGCCTCAGTGGTAGACTGTTTTTATGGATACCCAACCTCTTCCATCATTGGTGTGCTTGTGTGTGTGTTCCTTTGCTTGTGTGTGTGTGTGTGTGTGTGTGTGTGTGTGTGGGGCGCGCGTGTGTGTGTGTGGGGGGCGCGTGTGTGTGTGGGCGCGCGCGCGTGTGTGTGTGGGCGCATGTGTGTGTGGGCGGGCGCGTGTGTGTGTGTGTGTGTGGGGGGGGGGTGCGTGTGTGTGTGTGTGGGGGGGGCGCGTGTGTGTGTGTGTGGGGGGGGGCGCGTGTGTGTGTGTGTGGGGGGGGCGTGTGCGAGGCTGGTTGAGTGAGAAGGAGGCTGCTGTACTGTAGTCTTTCTTTTGTTGAACACCCAGATGAAATAATGTGACAGATACGGTTGCTCCGTCGCCGAGGCTAATGCCCGCTGAATGCCACTGCACTTTGGTTAATGCAAAGTAGCCTGACATTTTAAGGAGCTTGGACTGCATGTAATTGGAGCTGTGGCCTTTCTGAGGCTCCTCTCCTCCCCCTCTGTCAGGACAAAGCAATGGAACACGCTTCCTCCTCTTCTTCTCCCTCTCCCTGACATGAAAAACGGCCTGCACACAGCTCGCCGTCTAGTGTCTACTGCAAATTGGTCACAGTTTTAAAAAGAGGGGAGGAAGAAAAGTATTTGGAACTTTGAGTGGAAAAAACATTATAGTCTATTGCCTGCCTAGAAGCTATCCTACCTGGGTCTACAAGGTGTTTTATGTAAACACCTCTCCTGCTCTCTGTAAACATTATTGAGATCAACTGGGAAGTCAGAGGACATAGAGTATGCTCTACTAGTCTGTGTACAGTCTCTGTGTTTTATGTTGAAATACAGTACAAGGCATTTTTCCAACTAAACCCTGTTGCTCTTTAAGGAGTATAAGTCATTCACAAACTTCCTACAGCAGACTCGGTGTTGTGTGGTTTTCTCCACTTCTTTCTTGGATGTTCTTGCCTTTTTTTCAGCTCTGAAAAAATAAAGCGAGTGTATTTTAAGTCTGTAGTACTGTAGTTATGCAGGTTTCACTAGATTTTAAGAAAGAGAGAGAGAGGGATAGCAGGGGAGGTGTGGATAGGGAGAGAGAGGATGAAGGAGGGATACTAAAGAAAGAGGGAGATAGGGGGGTCCAAGGCTTTAATGACCTTTTTGCCATGCCAGTCTCTGGGTGCATTTTCTCTGTGCTTTCATAAAGCATTTACACAGTTGAGTGAGCAGGAGGCCGCTGCGCCACTGCACCGCACGTAAAAGCAGAGCAATTATTACTGTCTTCTGATAAGGTCAAGTCAGTGAGGGAAACCTTCTACATCGCTTGAGTGTAGGGGTGCCACTTGAGCAGAGAAGGAATCTGGTTACAAGGACCGTTGATAGTGATACAGAAGCTGCTGCACACGTGGATGGATACAGTAGGACGTATTACAACTATGTGTATGAATACATGACCTGTACAATTTAAAAAAAACATACAATAAAAAAACTGTATTTAGCCTCTCCTTCTCAGCTAAATTATTTTCATAACGGGTACTCTGAAAATAATTCATTTCAACTTCTGTGCTGAAGTGTGGATGAAATAAAGTGCTACAAGGTGAAATAGTTGCTGTTGATATCATCATCCTTGTCCTTGATTTGTTAACTTGACACTTCCTACATCTTCACTGCAGCCTGCTGATGGCCCGCGGACAGGGGGAAGAGAACAGTGTTATGTCACCTCACTAAAGCACTATATCCTCCTGTCCTCTGCTGGCTTGTGTCCTTTCTCCCTGCCGTGCCGCAAAGGATCCAATATCTATGCCCGTTTTACAAGAAATATCAGATCCAATGCCGTTTGGAGAGTACTTTTTTTTTACCCTTTGGAGGGCACATTGAGAGGGGTTGAAAGGAGGTAACTGTTAAGTGGCCTCAGGTGTCATACTGTACCCAGTCTTATAGGGTACGGTAATACTATTTTCCCTTCGTGTTGGACAGGTCACCCTGTTGATTCCTAGAGGACTTGCAGTACTTTGACAAGCAAAAACTGGTAGCATGAAAGACTTAGCCTCTACAAGATCAGTGGGTCTCCCGTGGGACGGTTGAGCTAACGTAGGCTAATGTGATTAGCATGAGGTTGTAAGTAACAGGAACATTTCCCAGATCATAGACATATCTGATATTGGCAGAAAGCTTAAATTCTTGTCAATCTAACTGCACTGTCCAATTTACAGTAGCTATTACAGTGAAAAAATACCATGCTATTGTTTTAGGGGAGTGTACAGTTATGAACTTGAACATTTATTAATAAACCAATTAGGCACATTTGGGTAGTCTTTCTTTTGTTACCCCCCTTTCTCCCCAATTGTGTGGTATCCAAGTGGTAGTTACAGTCTTGTCTCATCGCTGCAACTCCCGTACAGACTCGGGAGAGGCGAAGGTCGAGAGCTGTGCGTCCTCTGAAACACAACCCAGCCAAGCCGCACTGCTTCTTGACAATGCCCACTTAACCCGGAAGCCAGTCGCACCAATGTGTCAGAGGAAACACTGTACACCTGGCGACCGTGTCAGCGTGCACTGTGCCCGGCCCACCACAGGACATCCCTGCCGGCCAAACCCTCCCCTAACCCGGACGACGCTGGGCCAATTGTGCACCACCCGATGGGTTTCCTGGACTCAAAACCAGAATCTCTAGTGGCACAGCTAGCACTGTGATGCGGTGCCTTAGACCACTGCACCACTCGTGAGCCCTTTGATCCAACATGCTGAACAGAAATCAAGTAAGTCACTGTCTTTCTCCGGTGTGTCAAAGAGCTGAAACCACATGGTCTCTGGCAATCAAAAGCAAATAGGTCTACGCAAAGCATATCAAATTACTGTTACAGGACAGAGTTTATATGTTGCCTGTCAACAAAGCATTAATTCTGTCGCTTCAGGACTGTCACTTGCGTAAATTAGTCTAAGGGGACTCTTAACAGTGTCAGGATAGATGAACTGTGTAAACCAAGTAATGAGATGCTCTCTAAATGAAGCTCAGTGCTTTCACTCTCTAGGATTCTTCACTCCATAGCTAGGCTACACATCTTCACCATCAAATCAAATACACTCCCTAATAAATTAAAACACCCTCCGTGACCAAATTGATTGAACTTCCAATCCAAAAGCAATATTAATAAAGTAATGGGCTGCCATGTGAGGCAGGGTAATGATTCTGCTAGACACAGATGTCAATAAGAAATCCAATAGAGGCAGTTGTAGGAATGTCCGAGCCTCTGTAGGTATATTGCCTGACTAAGTTTCTCTGGCATACCTGGATACAACTGACCTGACTGTGTAGACTCGATCTGGTCATTGTGCTATGGAAGCAGAGGGTGCTTTTTCACTCTGTTGCCTTTGGAAACCAATGACTGGTTGTTGGAAACTCTAAAATCTAATCTGGTTTTATTGTCTCCAAAGTGGGCCAGTTAAGTGATTGATTAAAGGTGCTACACATATCATTTCTCCCCCATGTAGAAGCTAGGAGAATTGCAAGAACACTAGATTGCATTCAAAACAAATCTCCCCCTCATCCAATTTCACCTTAACATGGAGACTCCCGCTTCAGTTTTTACTTTTGGTTTCGTCCACCACTTTTAAACAGCTATAAAAACAATTTTAGCAACCAGGAAATGACAATGATTTATACATTGTCCGCTTGCTCCGGCTTCCACTAGATAACACAACCACAAAGTCAAAACAGCTTTCCCATTTTGTCAACATCAGCCAGGCCGGCCGGGGGAACTCAATAGGCGAATAGCACAGCCAATCACAACACTGTAAGTAATATCGTTTACATTAGTTACAGCCACAGCGACAAAGTGGCTATATTGTAGCGACCTGCACAGACAGCTGTGTGTTATTTGTTTGTGTTGTACTTACTGTACCAGTACCCAGTGTTTGAGGGGTCCGACATACCAGTCAACCTACTATCTGCCAACCACGGGAATGCCTGTAATGTTCTGGTGCCGGGCATCCTGGAAGTTGGTGAGCGGCGGGGGGGGGGGGCAGTTAAGACCATGTTTAGCCATTGCTCTCTCGTACGTCTGGCCTTAACAAGAAATGCCAAGGTTGTTGTATAAGGGTATCCTTGATTTATTTGGTGTGTTCCACGGTCAAAGAGTAGTCTGTGTTGACTTAAGTCAATAAACCGGGAATTAGTAAACTCAACACTCTGGACAATTGCTAATTTATGATCTAACCAGGTCATTAAAATATTTGTAAAATTAATCAAAACAAAAATGTGCTTTTTGGTCTTTTTGATTTAAGGTTAGGCATAATATTAGTCATGTGGTTAAGGTTGGAGCTAGGTTTAACATCTTTTTGGAAGAGAAATTGTACAAATAGGCAGGGCTCATGACTTTGTGGCTGTGGTAACTAGTGACGACAAATGAGGGGGTTCGATTCATCTCGCACGGGCACACGTGTAGGCGTGTATGGCACCGGCTGTATTTGATTTGAATCCCGAGCGACAGCCAGGAGCCCCACTGTCCGATGGATGGCAAAGTCGGCTCAAGTGACGTAATTAAGCATGTGTGGTATTTAGTAGGATTCTGTTTTTTCCCTTGCAAAAAGTGATTGCTTTTGATAAAAACGCTTTATCTGCCTACCCAATGAAAACTAGTTTGAACTAGTTAACTATCTTTTACGGAAAAGATATGTTGTATGTTTCTGGACGATGCACCATGCTGACCTGTTGACAACATGACCTACCAGTGACTGTTCGATTTGAGAAGGACGCTCCTCCCTCCCCGCCTTGACGGGCCATTTCCCGGTTCAACCTGACAAGCGTAAAAAAAACTCCTGTGAAATCGTGGGCGAGTTTGTTTTGCATATTTTAACCATTCCATTGGTCCTTAAGTTTATTTGTATTTGTATTTTTAAATTGAACCTTTATTTAACTAGGCAAGTCAGTTAAGAACAAATTCTTATTTAAGTGAAGTGAAGCACCCGGGGCACCAGGCCATGCAAAACAAACTTACCGACTATCATTCCACTATTACTGCAGATATATTTTTGTCATTTTATGACCATACAAAAAATGTAGCTAATTCTATGTGTAGCACCTTTAAATGACTGCTTATTTATATAATTCTAAAGCAAGTTTGAGTCCTTGAAAAGCACTATTTAAGTCCCATGTATTATTATTATTTATATTATTATTATTATTTAGGATTTTGTTGCCCTTGAATGAATTTCAACTTAAGGTGCCTTTGTTCATATGCATGCTATCTATGTTGCCTGTAGAAAAACAACCTGGGCTGGCCTGAAAGTAACAGAACGCTTGACCTGAGAATTGACCTGAAAAATTCCTGAATAATATTGAATTAGCTAACATTTAGACTCAATGACATGGATCACAATGAGCCTAAAAGAAAATCTCTCTACTCTGTTGTGTTTATCTATTCTCTGTACCTCAGGGACATTAAAGCAAGGTGCGATGGATTAAGGCGCCACATCATTAATAATACGATTGGCCCTCCTCGGAGTTGGCCAGGCAGATAAAAGCAAAGCGGAGGAGGGTTTAGCAGGCGATAAAAGATGTTTACTCATCCTCCCTGCTGCCCCATACCAAACCTGTGTTTGTTTACGTTGCGTCTGCTTTTATTACAGCCTCTCTGCATTGTTCCGCTCCAATTAATTGCATGCTAATTCTATAAATACAACAACCTCTTCAATTAGACCTGTCTGTAATCTGCCATGAAACTGATTGCCACAGGTACACACTCCAGCATGATGATACCGTATCCTGTCGAGGGGGTGAGAGTCAGAGAGAAAGTAAGAAAGGGAATGAAGGAGGCAGAGAGGGGGGGGGTTGATGGTAGGAAATGAAGCAGATCTCTCCAATTGAAATATGATCCCTTTGGAAATTAGCATGTTAGTGTGCTTGGAAATGTTTATGATCTTCAGAGACGCAAACAGCGTGCACACACACGCCGCATCCTCTCATGGAAATCGATCATTTCTAGTTGAATGCTGCTAATGCAACCAGTCTCTCAAGATTGACATCTGATTCCCCATTAAGAGGAGGCACTTAACAATTCAGTAATAGTGCAAGTCTGTTTAATTCTGATATGAACATGCATTATGACATGAAGAGCCTGGTACATACACTATTGTTAATAACATGTCATCTTATTGTAATTTAATGCAGCAGTAGTAATAACCACATATACAGTAAATGTGTTTTAAAGGAGAGTTTATATTGGCGCATACCCTGTGTGGTAGAGGTTGTCGTTGCCGTTTCCTTGAGTGAAAATCCTGCTGTAGTGTAGCTGTATGGTAAACAGAGTATGTGGTCAGTGACTTGGAACATATTTCACAAGGTGAATTAGGCCTTGTGGCGGCATGGGGCTTGCAGGCCTGGAATCAACGGTGTTACCTGGCACTCTATGCCTAGGGCACCTCATTCCTGTTTGTTAGCCCATGGACATCTTGTGTTGTATCTGTACGTGCGTGCGTTTTCCTAGTATAACTGCATTTCCCCTGCTACTGACTCCAGACTTACCCAGGGACCGTTGATATGTTTAGATACACAGGGCATGATAATATTCTTCTCTCTAATTGCCCTCTGCTTTCTCCATGATTATTCTTCAAGGTCAGATTGGTCAGGAGCATGTGCTATTTTGATCCTTTTCCTTCAGACAAACAGAAAGGGTTCGTACTCAAAACAATGTCGCATGAAACTTGTTTTTTATTATATATATATATATTTTTTCTTTTTCTTTTTTCCCACTGCATCAGGGATAGTGTACACATACATTTGGGCTTTAAAGCCTTCTTCAGTGTGTAGGTACAATTTTACTTTCATTCAAAACAGCTTTTGTAAAGAACAACTGATGAACAGCAGGTGCTTCTAATTAGGGTTGCCACTCATCTGCCAATCAGGGATGTGGCTTTTCTGGTCTACCTGTATACAAATTAGTCACAAAGAAATATAGAATTATAGGGTATGGGAGCGGGCATGAAGAGCAACTCACGAGTCAACCGCCCCAGGTCCGCTCACCTGAATACATCATATCAATTACTGAGATAGCCTACCACAAAGGACATCAGGCACAGCCGTACATAAATATGTAGGGCCATCTCATAAACAATATGCTAAATCTGATCCTATTCTTCCAACGAGAGGGAGGGAGGGAGGGAGAGTGTGAGACAGAAAGAGAGAGAGAGGGAGTGTGTGTGAGAGAGAGAGAAAGAGAGAGTGTGAGAGAGAGAGAGAGAGAAAGAGAGAGTGTGTGAGAGAGAAAGAGAGAGTGTGAGCTTGTAAGAGAAAGCGAGTGACCATCCCCATCCTTATTAAGGCGTCAGCATGCTTCAGTTCAGCTGGCGGCTAGCCAAAATTGGTTAGGCGAACTGAACTAGTATGCTCGCATACTCTCATACTCTCTTAAAACTAGAACAAAGTGTCAGAAGTACTGTTTGTGCTTATAGAGACGCTGTAGGTAGTATACGCTTCCTCAAAATAGTCCGATTTAATCTAAGATAACTCAAGAAATCTGTAGTTGATTTTGACGCTTTTGAAGGGGAGATCTTAGTTGCACAATTTTTCATCGAACTAACATGTTTGGTGCAGTACTTATAAATGAAAAATGTGCATGAAAGTGAGTTGTCTCTTGTTGAATAACAACCAAGACTTCACTGAAGAATTCCTACTGTTGACTGTTGACCATATCTAACCTCTTTAGACTTCGCCTACCGACTTCGGCATGCCTCAAGAAAAAAACATTTGTGCCCGAACAACCCCGGAAAACCCTAAAACAACAAAAACATAGTCATAATATATGCACACACTCTTCCAAACTGTTTTGACTGGGAAGCATTTTGACACCTTTAGGCTCCTGCAATCATTTTTTTATTAATATTAATGAGCTGGAGAAGCCAGAGCACCAGCCCGTCAGCAAGGCGCTGGACTACATGCCTAGCAGCTATCCTACCTGGGTCTACAAGGTGTTTTATGTAAACGCCTCTCCTGCTCTCTGTATACATTATTGAGATCAACTGGGAAGTCAGAGTCAAAGTCATGGGAGTACTGCTTAAGGTCTCTGCCGTCACATTAGTTTTGCCTGTGTGTACTGTAATAACCATATCACGTCCTTAGCTGTAGCATATGTCTTAAAACTAGTGAAGGGGTATATCTAGCTAATATCTCCCTTATGTCAACTCACTACTCACTGATCCATGAAGCTAGTGCTCATTATACTGTGTGTGTGCACACGACAGGCCATTAAGATGATTTTTTTACATGCAGAATCTATCTTAATTGCACTAAATGCTTCACTCCATCTCTTGATAAGATATTGATATCCAAACTGCATAATGTGAATGGCTTAGGGCCCTCATCAGAAAATGAAGAATCTGTCTTCATTTATATTGAATAATGTAGCTCTCCTCAATTTTAAATTGAACCTTTATTTAACTAGGCAAGTCAGTTAAGAACAAAATTTGATTTCAAATGATGGTCTACCGGGGAACAATGGGTTAACTCCCTTGTTCAGGGGCAGAACGACAGACCTTCCGGTTACTGGCCCAACGCTCTAACCACTAGGAAACCTGCCGCCCCAAATGATCCAAGGTTCTTCTCCTGTGAACGTAATCTGAGTTTAATGGCAGTTTATTTAAATGCAGCTTTCAGTGATGGTTTTAACATTTTAAACCCTAACCTTAACCCTAACCCTTTTTTCTCTATCTTCCTTAAACCGCTGAGTGATAGGAATGTGCCACGTCATTGATTTTCCATATGAACCCATTACAAGTGCACATTGTATTTCATAATCAGCTCCACTACCTTTTTCTCCCTGGCTTCATTCCGTGCTGACATGGCTGAATGGGGCTTTCTTCTCAACTGGTGTTGTTTTTGTAATTGTTGTTTTTGTCATCTGTGCTGCAGTGGAAGTTAATGTGAAGCCGGGGATGCCGTGTCTGTTTGTCTCTCTCACCCCTGACATCTCTCTTTTTCTGCTCTGTGGAGTCACCTTCCATTAATCACGGAAGACCACGGACATCTCTCTCTCTTTCCTCTCTCCTCTCTCTCGCGCTCTCTCTGCTCCTTGCTCTCTGCTCTTTATCTCAACCTACATCCCTCTCCCCTATCTCTGTCCCTCCCTCCCTCCCTAAGTGCCTCTGTCTTTTACACAGGAGAAGATATTTCTTATGTTTAGTGCATTGTTCGTTGAGAAATCTTTGTGAACATACACTACATGACCAAAAGTATGTGGACACCTACTTGTAGAACATCTCTTTCCAAATTTATGGGCATTAGTATGGGGTTGGTCCTCCCTTTGCTTCTATAACAGCCTCTACTCTTCTTCAAAGGCTTTCCACTAGATGTTGGAATTTTGCTGCGGGGACTTGCTTCCATCAGCCACAAGAGCATTAGTGAGGTCGGGCACTGATGTGGGGTGATTAGGCCTGACTCGCAGCCGGCGTTCCAATTCATCCCAAAGGAGTTCGATGGGGTTGAGGTCAGGGCTCTGTGCAGGCCAGTCACGTTCTTCCACACCAATCTCAACAAACCATTTCTGTGTGGACAGGCAAGGGTATCGTCATGCTGAAACAGGAAAGGGCCTTCCCTAAGCTGTTGCCACAAGTTGTAAGCACAGAATCATCTAGAATATAATAGTATGATGAAGCGTTAAGATTTTCCTTCACTGAAGCTAAGAGGCTTAGCCCAAACCATGAAAAACAGCCCCAGACCATTATTCCTCCTCCACTAAATTTTACAGTTGGCACTATGCACTGGGGCAGGTACATTAGCATTCTACTGGCATCCACCAAACCCAGATTCGTCTGTTGGACGAGTCCAACGGCGGTGAGCTTTACACCACTCCAGACGACACTTGGCATTGCGCATGGTGATCTTAGGCTTGTGTGCGGCTGCTCGGCCATGGAAACCCATGTCATGAAGCTCCCTACAAACAGTTATTGTGCAGATGTTGCTTCCAGAGGCAGTTTGGAACTCGGTAGTGAGTTTTGCAACTGAGGACTGACAATTTTTACGTGGTATGCGCTTCAGCACTCAGCGTTCCAGTTCTGTGAACTAGTGTGGCATACCACTTTGCGGTTCAGCCGTTGATGCTCCTAGATGTTTCCACCTCACAATAGCAGCACTTACAGTTGACCCGGGTAGATGTAGCAGGGCAGAAACTTGATGAACTGACGTTTTGGAAAGGTGGCATCCTATGACGGTGCCACGTTGAAAGTCACTGAGCTCTTCAGTAAGGCCATTCTATGGCAAATATTTGTCTATGGAGATTGCATGGCTGTGTGCTCGATTTTATACATCTGTCAGCAACAGGTATGGCTGAAATAGCCAAGTCCACTATTTGAAGAGGTGTCCACATACTTTTGTAAATATAGTCATTTTATGCTTGCTGCATGCTTATGTGAGTATTTATGCCCTGGGCAATGGATTATTGATTTTTGAATTTACAACTAAACTCTCTTATTTGTGGAGAGAGAATCACTTTTGCATGATATTATCTAGAGAGTGAGGCTGTATACTGTAATGCAGTGGTGATACTTTCAGTGATGGATATAATCTGATTGACCCTCTATGTGAGCTGGGAAACTATTCATTAACCATATCTAATCAGGTCACCGTGTCACCTGCAGGGAAAACATCAGCACTGTTCATTAGAGCACACAGTAGCAAAGCATTTTGCAGTGGAAAAAAAAGAGTTTTCGGACAATTTTCTTACTTTTCGTGCCTACTGAACACGAATCAGCAGTATTCATTCTAATCTCTCTACAATGCCCCTCATGTACACTAGACTATCACATTTCCCTTGCTCCTGTTATGTAATAACACAGAGTTGATTAGTTATATCCATTATGATACGAGGCAGACAGATGCAGCCTGTCAGAGATGAACGATGAGGCTGACATGTTTGACGACGTCAGATTCAAATTCTCTATTTCTCGACAGCGTCCCTCTCCCCGTCTGTGTGCATCCGTGGTGCCAATGACACAGGTCCTTAGTCAGGTGTGTGTGTGTGTGTGTGTGTGTCTCTGTCTGTCTGTCTGCCTGCCTGCCTGCCTATGGGTACAGAGCCAGGTTCTCTCTCTCTGATTCTGTACACCTGCATCCAAATCCACCCATAAATCCATTGTTAATCATTTCCTCATCTATATGCCTTCTATTTCATTGTTATTATTTTTTACAATCGGCTGACGTTACAGTTATCTGAAGAGCTCTGAACCATTTCTCTTGAAGGTAACTTGTACCAAACGTATTGAAGAGGGTATCTGAATGTTTCTATTAAAGAGAAGTCCCACCTCTGTGGGCACATGGTTCTAAAAATGCACAATTAGTAACCCTGTAACTACAAAGCCTTGTGTTTTTGTTGTTGTTTTTCTAAAGCAACCAACGGTGATACCAGTCTGTGTCTAATTAAGCCTTTCTAGAACGTATTTGGCGCTGGTGCCATTTGAACATTTCACCTCCCTTCCGTTTCTATTAGCAAGTCTATTAATGTCGTGCTCAGGGTTAAATGATAATCATCACACTCTCACATTTATGCCATCACTGGCAGAATTAAAAATACCCAGTCGGGAAGAGCCGCACTTCGCTTAATTAACCTTTGTCTACTACGCCATTAAAAAGTATCAACCTCGCTGCTAAGCTGTCAGATTCTTTTTTGCCTCCCTCGACACATGTTCAGTTGGAGCAGCAAGCTAAATTATGGTTCATTTCAGCTATACGCTAAAGGAGGATTTTATTGCCTCATGATTTACTTGATAATAATGTTGACCATGCAGAGCTTGGTTACTGATGCTCAACATAACCGCGTCTACTGCTATATAATAGCATATATAAACACTTGTAAACATTTATCGTAGTAATTACTAAGGGGGGAAAGCTTTCAGGATGGATAATGTGTTTTTATGGTGTATCCCTTGACATTAGTGTCCATGGTGATGGGTGGAGGTGTACTAAATGCAGACTGGGGTGGCAGGTGGCAGGAGGTAGGAGACAGCTGGCACAGTGCCAGGCCCAGGAGGTGCCATGGGGGCCACCTCAAACTGTCATCATCTCTGTGGGGGTGGGGTTCCACCTCTGTTGTGTTCTGGGGGACATTTGCCTCTCCTTCTCCCCTTCTCTCCATCCTTCCCTCTCTCTGTCTCTCACTATCTCCCTTAATCTGTTATCTCTGCTCACCTGTCTTGCCTGCCATCAAGAAATGTTGCCAGGTGTTGTCACTGTCAGCAGATTGCATGATGAGATCACTATGAACTGTCTATGATCTCAGATGTAGAGGTTTTGGGAGGTTTTAGATGCCAATATTATCATATCATAAAACCCTCAAGCTAAATGCACTGTAATCATCACTTGTTATCCCTACATAGCTGAATCACCCACAGACTACCAGCCCTCTCAGCTCTACTCTGATTGACATCTCTGTCACAGACTGAGTGACACACTGGTACTCACCTTATCATATCACTCTGATGATATCTGACAGATGTTAGCTAGCGGAATGACTCAAGCACACTATGTGCGGCAGGTAGCCTAGTAGTTAGAGCATTGGGCTAGTAAACGAAAGGTCCCTGGTTCAAATCCCCGACCCGGCAATGTGTAAAATCTGTCAATATGCCCTTGAGCAAGGCACTTAACCCTAAATGCTCCTGTATGTTGCTCTGGATAGAAACCTCTGCTAATTGTACAACATGTAAGGATAACACAGTAGAGTGTCATGGTTACAGTGCATTCAGGGGTCTTTGATATATCAAAACATTAGCATGGATGCATAAAATAGTGTTTGCAGACCTCTGTGCAAGTCTCTCATACTTTGCAGAGTATCTTTTAGAGGAGCATTTGAACTGCACCTGTAGCAGACTATATAGTCAGGGGCTTTAGTCTACTCCACTCATGTTCCTTTCTCTCCTAAACAGCTACAGCAATTGCTATAGATTGTTTCCCAAGGGTTCATTGCCTGGCATATATACATGCATAGACCAACGTACCACATCCCTCCGAGGTTCCACCTCCAACCGATAGCCGCGGCAGAATCGAGAAGGGGACGTCCAAAATTGGTCCCAATTCTCATTTTATATAGTGGCTTTTCTTTTCCATTGTATTCCATTATGGGAAGCTTGCTTTCGAGGCTCAATGGCCACTGATTTCCTGCCAGAGCCCATCAGATTCAATAGGTTACCCCCTCCTCTCTCCTCCAGATAACAGCCGAGCCCCTGCACTGGGCTTTTAAACACTATCTACCACCAGCATGGCCTGTCCACAGTAATCCATTTCAACCCCACTCCTCTCTCTCACCCTTCAACCCTGTTATTGATAAAGTGCTGCTGTTTTACACGAGACGCGAGGCCAGAAAAACAGGTCTGAAGGGGAAAATATTGTTTTTTTGAAGATGTTATAAGGTAGGGGAACATTTTATTTTATACGGAGGGCCAAGATAATTAACTCTAATTTACTTTCACAACTTTTCCACAACATATGCCAATGCATTACACCCCCGTACACAGATTAAATGTGTTTTTATAGGTTCTTTTCAATGTGGGTTCTCTCTAATGTGCTACAGAGAGCATAAGGCCGGGGTCTCTAGCTTTTCATCAAATACGGCAGACCTTTATTAACATTTTGCACTGGCAGTCTAATTGGGCTGCTGTGGAGACTGGAGAGAGAGAGAGGCTGTCATCTAAGGTGTGTCAGTTCAGTGCCATATGAAATCCACCTGACCCTTTGATGAAGAAGAGCCTGGAGGTTGACATCTAATATAAACTATTGTTCTGATCTGGGAAAGACCTGCAGGGGCAAGATTGTTTCAAATCGGTTGGAGCTAGAAACTCCAGCGGTTCGTTGCACCTGGGTTGACATCTGGAGATCTGTGTACTTGAACTAATAAACTTGTATTCAATTTTTTATTTGACTTTACCCAGGGCTCCACGGTGAGGGAGAGGGGGTTACGGGATAGTTGTGGGAAAGTGTAAGGTATAAGAACTATCCTCAGCACCACTTTAAACTGTAGTCAAGTTCTTACAAATAATAACATTCAGCACAAGCTTGTCATCCATGCTTGTCATCCGTGACAGGCAAATCTCATGCAAACTCTGTTACACAAAATGGGTCCTGTGGAGAGAGAATGAGACAGGGAGAGAGAGAGACAGAGGCAGGCAGGGGTGTAGAGGCTGTAGGGGGTGGAGGCTTGTTGAGGTGAGGTTGTCCAGTACCAGCAGGGCTGTGTCTTGGAGCAGATAATGTTGTTCTGGTAGAGATGGAATAGATGTACCTGCCGCTAATCTGATTGTGGCCCTTTTATTCCCTGCAGCAGATTGATGTTGAATAATGGATGGTGAACCAGCCTACACAAAGCTACACAAAGCCGATGCCATGGTATACTGGCTCTCCCTCAGATGACATTGATTTGGCTTTAATACCCACAAATAATGATGGACTGGGCTCTGCATGGGGAGTGGTGGTGGGGACTAAATGGAAGGGGAGGCTGTAGAGCCTCTTAGGTCCTCCATCTTCTCTCCTATTGGTGTTTCTCTTGTTCTTGAACCAAAGAATACCACAGAAAGAATCCAATAACAGTATGGCCAATTGCCACTCAGACATCCATGGCAAAGGAACACCACATCTAATGCCGTCTGCCTGCTTGATGGTGGGTGGCCATTGCCTGCAGTCAGATGAGTTGGGGCTGTGCCATGTTTGCACCCTGGCAGTGGAGCGGGTACGCAGGGGTAAAGATCTTTGATGATCAGTGAAAGCCACCCCAGAGGAATGCCTTTCAACCTCTCACTCTTGCCGTAATGAGAGACGGTGGCAACACAGCGCATGCGGAAGCATTTGGGCTCAATGGCACGCTGTACAAAAGAGGTTTTGTATTCACCGCGTAGGAGCAAGCTGCACATCAATGGCATTCATTCAAAATAGCTCATACGAGCTTTCCGCCCGCAGGCCATGCCTTTGTGCTTTTGTGCATGTGTTACCTGTGTGTGTGTGCTCGAGTGCGTGTGTCTGTGTGTGTTTGCGGGGGCTGGGGGGTGTACCTTTGTTTCCCCCTCTGTTGTGGAGGCGGACCGCCAGGCTGCCTGGGGAAACCAGTGAGGCATCAAAGGACCGGGGCAATATAGGTCATTCTCAGGGAAGATCTGATGCTTCATAGAGACAGGCCGTTCTGTTATCCTCCTCCCTTACTACCCCATCCACCTGCTCCCTGGATTCACTTTAGCCCAGTCAGTCAAGCCACAACACCTCCAGGCAACCTCAACATGGTTGTGCCCCAGGCGAGGCAGTGTTTAACCTGGGAGGAAATGAATCATTACTGTAGATTTGCTTCTCGTTTCCTCCAAGCATGCCTAATGTTATTACTGCATGTTCCAGTTTCTCTCCCTCCCTCCCTCCCTCCCTCCCTCCCTCCCTCCCTCCCTCCCTCCCTCACCACAACCCGCTACGAAGCTGCACTTTTATTTCCAGGGAGGGAGGGAGGGAGGGAGAGAGCTAGGGAGTGAGAGAATACACTAGTCTACTCTCATGTCCCAGGGTGTCAGCTTTTAATTCTAATGATGACTTGATTTAATTCAGGATCTGATGACTAATGTCTGTCAAGCTGCCTGTGAATTTGATTGATGGAAAGCAGCTGTCGAGTCAGTGTGGGATGAATTTAAAGAGCACTTTTAACGCTCAACCTGGGAAACAAGGGCCCACTGTAATCGAAATTGATTGCCAAGGAATATATCACTTTCTTTTCATGTGTGCACAGCAGTTGGTTGCACTAAAATGTAAAAAAAGAAGTGGCTATATTTTTCCGTTGCATTTTTATCTCCTCTGGCAGCTGGCGGAGACGGAAGAGAGAGAGAGTAGAGAGGGAAAGGTTTTTCCTCAGTTCCATAAACTGTGTATTAGCATGCAGATTATCGATCTATGCCTTATCTTTATCACGTTTAGGTAAGACCCAGATGCAGACTGTATTGAAGTAACAACAGCTGATCGATCTATGCCTTATCTTTATCACGTTTAGGTAAGACCCAGATGCAGACTGTATTGAAGTAACAACAGCTGATAGATCTATGCCTTATCTTTATCACGTTTAGGTAAGACCCAGATGCCGACTGTATTGAAGTAACAACAGCTGATAGATCTATGCCTTATCTTTATCACGTTTAGGTAAGACCCAGATGCCGACTGTATTGAAGTAACAACAGTTTATTACAACAGGGGAAGGCAAACGACAGGTCAAGGCAGGCAGGGGTCAATAATCCAGAAAGGGGGTAAAGGGTCAAGAACGGTAGGCAGTCTCAGGGTCAGGGCAGACAGAATGTTCAAAACTGAGAAGGACTAGAAACAGGCAGGAGCAGGGAAACAAACGCTGGTAGGTTTTACGAACAAAACGAACTGGCAACAGACAAACAGAGAAAACAAGGACATTTCTAAGTGACCCCAAACTTTTTAACGGTAGTGTAGATCTCCATAACCTTGGTCTCCGGACCCGACAGAGAGTACAGTCGTCCCCGGGGCAGAGTGGTGCCTGGGAGCAGATCAATCCATCAGTCATAGGGATGGTGCGGCAGCAGCGAAGTGGCCTGGGCCTTACTGAACACCTCCCGGAGGTCCTGGTACTCCGCGGGAATGGAGGAGAGGTCCGGGGCAACCTCCGAGGACCCAGGAAGACATCCCGGAACAGGCTGCGTTGACTTCAGGCAGTGGGCGTTGCAGAATGGGCTCCAGCCCATGATGGCACCGGCAGACCAGTCAATGAGGGGATTGTGTCACTGGGGCCAGGAGAATCTCAACACCACGGGAACCTGAGGAGACTTAATGAGCAGGAACTGGATCGTCTCACTGTTATTCCCTGACACACGTAGGTTGATGGGGTAGTATTGTGGGTGACCCGGCCAATAGAGCGCCCGTCCAGTGCTCTATTCTTGTTCTGAGAAATAAGGGGCTGAGTGGGGATATCCAGCTCGGAGGCCAGGGTAACGTCCATTAAGCTCTCATCAGCCCCAGAGTCGATGAGTACCCAGAGAGATTTTGACTGGTTCACCCAAAGCAACATGACATGAAAAGGAATGTGAGTAAGGGGAGAGGAAAAGTTCTCCGTATGGCCCACCAGAGTACTCGCTCCTACCGGTGAGCCTGGTCTTTTAGTGGACAGGTGGAGACGAAATGACCAATAGTCCCGCAATACAGGCAACTCTTAGTATAGCCGTTCAGCCTGTATTACAGTTCAGCTGGAGACAGCCTCACTCTGCCTAGTTGCATGGGCTCGGGAAGAGGTGAGTCATCAGTCTTCAGAGGCTCTCGTGGGAACTTGGGTAGCCTCGGGTTCTCTCGGCAACGGAGCCGTTGGGGACTTCCAGGATACCTCTTGAGGTGAGGTGGAATCAACACTCCTCTTCTTCCTTCGTTCCCGTAGTCGTCCATCAATCCAAATGGTCAAGGCGATGAGCGAGTCAAGATCCATTGGTAGTTCCCGGGCTGCAAGCTTGTCCTTATCTTCCACCGATAATCCGTGTAGTAACGTGTCGAACAGCGCTTCCGGGTTCCATGCACTCTCAGCTGCCAACATGCGGAAATCCACCGCGTAGTCTGCCACACTACGGGAGTCTTGGCGTAGCTGGAGCTTCTTGCGAGCTCAGTAGGTTCCGGTATCTCCATCGTAGTACTCCGGAGGAGGTAAGCGGGGTACTTGGGACACTGGGGTGACCGGGGAGGCAGCGCAGCTAACAGTTGAGTTACTGAGGGGCTGGGATGTTAACGTTGTGGTAGGCTGCCTGACAGACAAGCCGCGGAATTGCTCCAGCAAAGTGTTCAACGCATGGTCATGGTGTTCGGCCAAGGTCTGGAACCCTTCCATAAGACCACAAAGCAACTCCTCGTGCCTTCAATGGTGGCTCCTTGGGAGGAGATGGCGTTGCGGAGCTGGTCCTGGTCTGCTGGGTCAGTCATGGCCAGTTCGTACTATCACGTTTAGGTAAGACCCAGATGCAGATGATCATATGCCATGAACTTCCACTATAAATAGATGCCGTACTTGCCACCAATCCCTTTATACTATGCAATATCCATACTCCTTGCTTCCTCAACACACACAGTGCCTTGCGAAAGTATTTGGCCCCCTTGAACTTTGCGACCTTTTGCCACATTTCAGGCTTCAAACATAAAGATATAAAACTGTATTTTTTGTGAAGAATCAATTACAGCTGTAAGTCGCTTGGGGTATGTCTCTATTAGTTTTGCACATCGAGAGACTGAATTTTTTCCCCATTCCTCCTTGCGAAACAGCTCGAGCTCAGTGAGGTTGGATGGAGAGCATTTGTGAACAGCAGTTTTCAGTTCTTTCCACAGATTCTCGATTGGATTCAGGTCTGGACTTTGACTTGGCCATTCTAACACCTGGATATGTTTATTTTTGAACCATTCCATTGTAGATTTTGCTTTATGTTTTGGATCATTGTCTTGTTGGAAGACAAATCTCCGTCCCCGTCTCAGGTCTTTTGCAGACTCCATCAGGTTTTCTTCCAGAATGGTCCTGCATTTGGCTCCATCCATCTTCCCATCAATTTTAACCATCTTCCCTGTCCCTGCTGAAGAAAAGCAGGCCCAAACCATGATGCTGCCACCACCATGTTTGACAGTGGGGATGGTGTGTTCAGGGTGATGAGCTGTGTTGCTTTTACGAGTCTCCCACCTCAGTTGTAGATCTCTGCAGTTCATACAGAGTGATCATGGGCCTCTTGGCTGCATCTCTGATCAGTCTTCTCCTTGTATGAGCTGAAAGTTTAGAGGGACGGCCAGGTCTTGGTAGATTTGCAGTGGTCTGATACTCCTTCCATTTCAATATTATCGCTTGCACAGTGCTCCTTGGGATGTTTAAAGCTTGGGAAATCTTTTTGTATCCAAATCCGGCTTTAAACTTCTTCACAACAGTATCTCGGACCTGCCTGGTGTGTTCCTTGTTCTTCATGATGCTCTCTGTGCTTTTAACGGACCTCTGAGACTATCACAGTGCAGGTGGATTTATAAGGAGACTTGATTACACACAGGTGGATTGTATTTATCATCATTAGTCATTTAGGTCAACATTGGATCATTCAGAGATCCTCACTGAACTTCTGGAGAGAGTTTGCTGCACTGAAAGTAAAGGGGCTGAATAATTTTGCACGCCCCATTTTTCAGTTTGTGATTTGTTAAAAAAGTTTGAAATATCCACTCAATGTCGTTCCACTTCATGATTGTGTCCCACTTGTTGTTGATTCTTCACAAAAAAATACAGTTTGATATCTTTATGTTTGAAGCCTGAAATGTGGCAAAAGGTCGCAAAGTTCAAGCGGGCCGAATACTTTCGCAAGGCACTGTACTTCTAACTATGAAGTATACCTTGCAATGAATCATTAAATGTCGTTTTTTCCTCTTTCTCACCTTGTTATTCATATTTCAACTCTTGGAACTCACTACCAGGGTTTGTCACTTCACTGACTCTCTCTTGACACTGGATACAGGTACCTATCTGCTACCTGAGAAGATCCTTTGTATCCTGTGTTCACCTAACCTACTCTGCAGACCTGAGTTCAAACACTATTTAGGGTATTTCAATTACTTCCAAAGACATTTCAAAGTAAGTATTTAGATATGTTTTGTTTGAAAAGTAGTTGAATATTGGAATGTATTTGGAAATACACTTGGAAAGTATTTGAAAATAATCCCATGCATTAGGTATTTGAAAATAGTATTTGAAAAAGTATTTGAAAATACTTTCCAGTGGTAGGCTATTTATAGGAAAGTATTTGAAAATACTTCTAATAGAAGTAGTTCATTCGGGACACATTATTTGAATATACTCAAATAAACAGAAAATAATTAAGTATTTAAATAACAAATAATCAATACAGGTGTATTTGAAACCAGGTCTGCTACTCGGGCATCCAATAGTATTCCCTTCATTAGCCTAATATTAGGTAAGACTTGCATACTTTGGACAAACATAAGGCCTTGAGTTAGGTATAGATGTTCCATATGCTGAACGCAAACATAAACATGACACTTCAGTACAACTTATTGAATCATTAGTGCACTGGGCCGCTTGTCATCCCAATAGTGTTGCCTCTTCTCTTTTCTCTCATGCTGGTGAGTGCCATTAAATGAAAGCTTTAGCTGCCATCAATGACAACTCCTTGTCAGATTACTGTACCATTGATAGTGAAAGTGTTTGAAGATAACATTTCTCCCACAGGAGAACATATTTATTTTTCATTTCTGCACAAACCCATTTTTTTCCATTGACTTTGACTTTGCACAATTACATATATTTCTCTCTCTCAATTCAATTCAATGTGCTTTATTGGCATGGGAAACATATGTCAACATTGCCAAAACAAGTGAAGTAGGTAACATATAAAAGTGAAATAAACAATAAAAATGAACAGTAAAAATTCCACTCACAGAAGTTCCAAAAGAGTAAAGACATTTCAAATGTCATATGATGTATATATACAGGGTTGTAACGATGCGCAAATGGTTAAAGTACAAAATGAAAATAATCAAATTCTTTGTGGATGTGTGTAATCTGAGGAAAGTATGTCTCTCTAATATGGTCATACATTTGGCAGAAGGTTAGGAAGTGCAGCTCAGTTTCCACCTCATTTTGTGGGCAGTGTGCACATAGCCTGTCTTCTCTTGAGAGCCATGTCTGCCTACGACTGCGGCCTCGTGCTTTCTCTCACTCTCACACACGCTCGCTCACTCACTCACTCACTCACTCACTCACTCACTCACTCACTCACTCACTCACTCACTCACTCACTCACTCACTCACTCACTCACTCACCCACTCACTCACATACATACATACACACACACACACACATACATACATACATATGGTTCCACCTGTCACCAGAGGGCATCAGACACTGTCCTAGAGACATTAACGACACTCAGGTGTGTCCTTTTACTCATTATGATATCCCTGTTAAAAGAGAGGTGTTTTCTGTTGTCCTTTGTAGAAGCTTGAATTCTTTACTATGTGTGCACGCTCATGTTAGTTTCCTGAGTGAGTTTTCGAGACTTCGGCTGTGGTTCAAACTCATAAAAGACACACCCTCATCCACTTACCCTCACCTTATGCCCTTTGGGGAATCTCCGTTGCCATCTAGAAGGGCGGTCCAAATGATTAGCCAAGCAAGGGAAGTTTGCAATATAAGCCCTCATTATTATTTGAGTTTGCGAGTGTACAATTATGTTCACTCCGGGGCCTGAAACTCACCATGATTCAATTTGTGATGATTGTTAATCCGCTAGGAAAAGTCTGCAAAAACTTTAAAACAACATCAATGGAGAAAGCAACATAAAGGTGCAAGTAAAAACGAATGCAAACAAGTTAGAAATTGTGCTCCTAATGCACATGACGACACAAACACATCTCGTAAAAAGTAAATATGTTTTTGTTTGGTTATCTTTTGGAAATTGTAGAAATGAAACATTTTCCTTCTTCAGAAGTTCCAGCTTGGCAGGCAAACGTTAGTTAGCTAATTAATTAGCTAGCTATCACACAGTGGACATATATTAATAATTATATATTTAATATAATTGACATGCACTCATAATTGACTGTAGTGCATATAGAGCACCCACAAGCTACCGGTGGCTGAAAACACAATCATCGCGGGATGAACGATTGATGAATTTCCGGCCAAGGGTGGTCCATTTAAAAAATATATTCCTTCCTCCCTTGCCCCTTGTCCTGCAAGTGTATACTTGTCAGACGTCATGATATGTCATCAGAAGTGTCCACTTAATTTGAGGGCTGAAGGGATAGGGTGTGTCTTTTAAGTGTTTGGACTGCAGACTTAGTGTTTGTTGATTTTCAAGTGTACTGTGATCCTGCGGCTACAGTTTCTCAGTAAAGTGTTTATCCTTAACCACTGATTCCCTGTCTCGTCTCTTCTCTGCATCTTCTCTCTGTTCCATAGCGCACATGTACAGTTGAAGTCGGAAGTTTACATACACTTAGGTTGGAGTCATTAAAACTCGTTTTTCAACCACTCCGCAAATATCTTGTTAACAAGTATAGTTTTGGCAAGTCGGTTAGGACATCTACTTTGTGCATGACACAAGTAATTTTTCTAACAATTGTTTACAGACTGATTATTTCACTTATAATTCACTGTATCCCAATTCCACTGGGTCAGAAGTTTACATACAATAAGTTGACTGTGCCTTTAAACAGCTTTGAAAATGCCAGAAAAGGATGTCATGGCTTTAGAAGCTTCTGATAGGCTAATTTACATCATTTGAGTCAATTGGAGGTGTACCTGTGGATGTATTTCAAGACCAACCTTCAAACTCCGTGCATCTTTGCTTGACATCATGGGAAAATCAAAAGAAATCAGCCAAGACCTCTGAAAGAAAAATTATAGACCTCCAAGTCTGGTTCATCCGTGGGGGCAATTTCCAAACGCCTGAAGGTACCAAGTTCACCCGTACACACAATAGTACGCAGGTATAAACACCATGGGACCACGCAGCCATCATACCACTCAGGAAGGAGAAGCGTTCTGTCTCCTAGAGATTAACGTACTTTGGTGCAAAAAGTGCAAATCAATCCCAGAACAACAGCAAAGGACCTTGTGAAGATGCTGGAGGAAACAAGTACAAACGTATCTATATCCACAGTAAAGCGAGTCCTATATCGACATAACAATGTTGTGTAACCTTGTAACCTCATGTTGTGGGGTTGCTTTGCTGCAGGAGGGACTGGTGCACTTTACAAAATAGATGGCATCATGAGGACCACGAATTATGTGGATATATGGAAGCAACATCTCTAGACATCAGTCAGGAAGTTAAAGCTTGATTGCAAACGGGTCTTCCAAATGGACAATGACCCCAACAATACTTCCAAAGTTGTGGCAAAATGTTGCCTAAGGACAACAAAGTCAAGGTATTGGAGTGGCCATATCTAAGTCCTGACCTCAATCCTATAGAACATTTGTGCGCAGAACTGAAAAAGCGTGTGTGAGCAAGGAGGCCTATGGACCTGACACAGTTACACCAGCTCTGTCAGGAGGAAGGAGCTCAAATTCACCCAACTTATTGTGGGAAGCTTGTGGAAGGCTACCAGAAACCTTTGACCCAAGTTAAACAATGTAAAGGTAACGCTACCAAATACTATTTGAGTGTATGTAAACTTCTGACCCACTGAGAATGTGATGAAAGAAAAAGAAGCTGAAATAAATCATTCTCTCTACTATTATTCTGACATTTCACTTTCTTAAAATAAAGTGGTGATCCTAACTGACCTAAGACAGGGAATTTTTATTAGGATTAAATGTCAGGAATTGTGAAAAACTGAGTTTAAATGTATTTGGCTGTGTGTGTAAATTTCCGACCTCAACTGTATATATATATATATATATATATATATATATATATATATATATATATATATATGTAATATATTTCAGAATGTAATTCCTCTTCTGCAATACAAAATCTTTGCTATTCTGATTGTGGTATTAATATTGATATCAGAGTATTGATTGACCTCATAGAAAACTGTTTAAAGCCAGTATGTGGTGTGTATCTTGGAAGGGAGGATAGGGGTGATGGATGGGAATAAACTTAACAAGATTCAGATAATAACAAGAGGTCCATTTAAACAATAAGTCATCTTCAATGAGATCATTATCGGCCTACCACTGTGAAGAGTGCTCTATTTCCCCCTCTTTCCTCCCTCCCTTCCTCCCTCTCTTTCCTTCCTCTCTCCTCCCCTCTCTCCCTTCCTTCCTCTCTTCTCCCTCACTCCTAAATCATGTCAGACTTTGTTTTGTGGCAGGGAGCCATCACTTTATCAGACTACAAAAACCATCTGTCCCACCAGTCATCATTAAACCCTATTGGCTGTATCCCCTGTGGGCCCCTGAGCTACAGTAGCTCCACCAAATAGACATATGATGCCGATAGCTAGCAGACCTGGGTTAGAATACAATTTGAAATCTATAAAATACTTTAAATACTAGCCTGCCTGGAGTGCAAGATGGGCACTGGTTTACAGTGTTGGTACGATTATATTGGTCCATTAATCCAGACAAGCTCAATCAAGCACAGATAATATCAGTATAGTATTTGAACTCAGGTACGATAGCTAGAGCCTCTCTGCTCTTGTCTCTGGTGAAAAGCCTTGACACATCCCATAACATAGCGGTTGTGGCTGGCCTGAAACTGACTGACAGTTTCATCATGATGACTACATTGTGTTGGAAGGTGCAGCACACTTCTTGACAGTTTCTGTCTAGGGTTCTGTAGTGAAGCTGTCAGCTGAAATGTCTCACCGTGGGAGAGTTTCTGCCAGAAGAGAATGATCTCTCCCACCACATCTAGCCTGGTAGTCATTCTGTATATAAAAGCTGTTGTTTTTACCATCAATGTCAAATCAATCTATTTTAATAATTATAACCTCATATTGTTTATACTGATGTTCCAGATATCATTACTGACAATCTTGATTGTGAGTAGATTTTTAGAAAAAGTATCACATGGTGCAACAAAGTTGTAAAGCATCAACAGCAAAAAAATGTTCTTCATTAGGTCGTTTTTTTCCCCAGACAGTAGAAACACTGATTTTCTTGAAAGACTAGAGCAAAGAATACGCTTTCTGAGATTTAATCAACAACAATCACGTTGTTGCCCCTTAAAATCATGTTGCATATAATTTACAGCGACTAATCACTAGCTAAGGGTCATAGGGAGTCCTTATTCTCCTGATTCTGCTAAATCTGTATGTGTGGGGTGTTAGACGGTTTCTGACTAATTACTGTAGTTGTTATGAGCGACCCACCTAATTCATCACTCCTCTGAACATTTAATTAGCTGGTATGCCCAGCACAATTAAGAGCTAAATTAGGACAAATTTAACTGCAAGCCTAGCAGCTTGAAGGACACACCACATCACACCATGTCCAAATGTGATTTCAGCTCGGAAAACATTCAGACCATGTCATAGCTTGACTCAAAGTCATTTGAGCCAAATGGACTGTCTCCATCTCTTAACTAAAGACAGTCGATTTATTTATCTGCTAATCTTTACATACAAACTTTATTTTAAAATTATCTCTGAAAAAGTTAGAACATTATCAGTTCAACAGTTATCCTGCGATTTATTACATTATCTGGATGTATTACATTACAAGAAGTTCTTACATTATCTTGTGTTATTACCTCATCCATTGTTACAGTCCCCAATGAGATCAAATCTCTGACAAGAAAGACCTGAGCCAAGGTAGCAGCAGCATCTTTTGAATTACATGATCATTTCTTTAATGAATAAAACCTCTTAATGAATAAAACCTAATAATACTGAAGAGATTCATCTGCAGCCTAAGTGAGTTGTTATGTGATTAACATTAATCCAAAGCGAGATTGTTCCAGTCTCATTCAGAGGCAGGGCACAGACCAAGATCTTAATTATTGAACCAGTCATTGATGTCTGCACAGCTGAGATAACAGAACAAAATAGCCCATTTAGATTTCATGGTGCAAATAGAAAAGGTACGTGGAAAAAGGGTAATTTCACAAGATTTACAGTCATTTCTGATCCTTTCGTTGGAAATGAAGCATATTTTGTGCCATCACAGAGGCTGTCAGAGTTATCTGAAGCCTGGAGCAATGTTTGGAGAAACGAGGAGGCCAAATGCCCGACTGACTCCTGATGATGGAGTCATATAGGAGGGAGAAATCAATATTGGTCATCCCCACATGGGAAAGGGAAGTGGATCCTCTACTGTACATATTTATAATGCCAAAAATAACAACTCAGACAGCCAATTGCATTGAACCCAGAGGGTTGATGAATACAAAGTAAGAGGCCCGGTTAGAAATGGTTCAATGAGCTAGGATACTGTATTATAACTGGATTATTGTTGAACAGTCAACCATGTCAGTAAGTGCTGGGCTGTGGCAGAGTAACCACACCCTAAATCAGAATAAGTTGAGCTATCCACCACAAAACAACACCTCACTTCAGCACTCATTCATAAAGTACCACAGGTTTGGTTTTGCTTCAGCACACGCTCCTATCCCCATTGTGTCTTCGTGCACACAGAGCACAACCTGACAGTGGAGACCAAATACAAAGCCTAATACAAAGCATGGCAAAATAGATGAGAATTTTCCACACTCTGCTTAATGAAACTATAATACCTTGCTTGCCATTCATTCAACAATACTTATTTAAATGGATAAAACATGCCCTTGATTTCCTGCAAAGCTAATTCTGCTCTCAGTATAAACAAAGTGCCCGTGCTTAAAAGTTCAGCAAACAAACTGCGTTGGACTAGAGATTATTGCATTTCTTTACCCCGCTTTGCCAGATATTTAAAAATATATGTTTTAATCAGATGCTGCCTTATTGCCTGTCTTACAACATTCCCAACAATTTTACAACAATGAAATAGAGGGCGAGTTTGGCATCGTGCCCTGGTTGGCATTAAGATAAAGGAGTTCCAGAGGCCTCCCGGAGGCGGAAGCTATCCCAGTTAATTCCAGGGTCCCGCTGTGCTTTGAACAGGGATGGACTAATGAGGGCTGTGTGGAAATTAGTGTGGCCTAGCTGCTCTGTGGCCAACCACCAGGCCTGCTCAGGCTTTCAGGGTTCTGTGTGCTCCATGTTAGGCCCTCTGTTTGGTCCTGTGTGACTGTAGGCAGCACAGATTCCACAGCAGTTAGGTGCAAATCCACCAGGCCATCCACCAGGGCTCCATGTTAGGCCCTCTGATGGGTGCTGTTAGGAGCCTCTGATAGGCCCCAGCCCTCCCAACAGCCACAGTTACGTGATCAGGCCAGGGTAACAGGCTTGGTGAGAGGAGGGCAGGGATCAATAGCACTAGCACGGCCCTGGGTGTTGATTATGTGGATGCACTGCACTGGCTGTGAGGCTTGAGTCTTGTAAAGTAGAGGACTACTGGGATTGCTCAGTTTCCCCTAACCTGCTCTTTTCACAGAGGTACTAAAGGAGCACTGTATCACTGTCGTGTCTTCAACATGCAGTCAGTATACTTCTGTGATGATTTAGGGAAGTTAACGGTGGGGATTCAGGTGGGGGGTAGCACGGTCTGATGGGCTGACGAGGTGTTGAGGTTAGGATGGAGGGATGAGGAGTGGTAAAGGCTAGATAGTTAATAAACTGTTAGCCTGTGGTGTCACGTATGTTAGTTCAAAGAGTTGTCATTCCACACTTAAAAGGATGCAGTCCAGTATTTGGGTCCATCTCAGCATAGTCCTCAACCCCAGTAGGACCTGAACTATCAGGCTGTGGTGGATACCAGTACCTACAGGGTTAACAACACAGAGACCCAGACAGTTGGTAAAAAACCTGGTCCAAAAGTTTAACTGGGTCATTCCACAAGAGTGACTTTTGTGTCCCTTTGATATTTTAGAAAGTGTGCACAAATATTACATTTTAAAATCCTGTTATATGAAGTTAAGTGCCTTTGTAATATGGATACAGTGCATTCGGAAAGTATTCAGACCCCTTGACTTTTTCCAAATCTTGTTATGTTGAAAGCCTCATTCTAAAAGTGATTAAATAATTTATTTTCTCATCAATCTTCACACAGTACCCTATAATGACAAAACAAAAACAGGATTTTAGAAATGTTTGCAAATGTATACAAAAAAAAGTATTAAAAAAAAGTATCTCATTTACATAAGTATTCAGACACTTTACTCAGTACTTTGTTGAAGCACCTTTGGCAGTGATTACAGACTCGATTCTTCTTGGGTATGATGCTACAAACTTGGGACTCATGTATTTGGGGAGTTTCTCCCATTCTTCTCTGCAGACCCCTCAAGCTCTGTAAGGTTGGATTGGGAGCGTCTCGCTGCACAGCTATTTTCAGGTCTCTCTAGAGGTGTTCGATTAGGTTCAACCCTCTTACCAATAATAACAAATATTAAGCTTGCATTCTTGCCACTTACTTTAGTATTTTTTAAATTTAACCTCTATAGATGGGAAAACTTGTTTTTTATGAAGTTGTTTTTATGACAGAATGTTACACTTCTCAAAAGGTACAGAATTTGTGGAACGACCCTACTATTAGATTGCGGTCTTGATTGGTTACAACCTTATTGTCAGAGTATTTATCTCTTACACTGTGATCAGTGGTGTTCAATTCACCAATTGCCAGGTCCCCTCTTCATCTATGTCAGACAAAAACATGAATTTCCTTCAACTTATTACACTGTACACTTAATGAAACAATACAGGCACAATCAAGCATGTGTGATTATTAATGACAATTTATTGCTTTGGGTTTACTCAAATTGGTTAACCTCTTGCTAAGAGCATCACTCTTAGTCTGTAGCTGGTCTCTGTTATCTGAAAAGGCTTGATACATATAGCTAATAGTTAAAATGGTCATTCTTACTACTACTGTAAGTGGCAGGCGTTTATAAAAGCAATCTGCAATTGGTACATCCATTTTTTGACTTTTAAATCAATGATACTGTATATACGAATTGATTCTTATAGACCTTATATATGCCTTGTAAGATTAGTTCAACTGCCGTACCAAATCCGAACCCAAAATATAAGCTTTCTTTATTCCATTATTTGTAAACAAACACTGTATAGTCTCAACATGGTTAAAACAATAATTTTGGGCCTCCCACTGCATTGCAGTGTTGCGGCGTCACTACAGCTGGGGTTCGATCCCAGGGTGTGTCACAACCGGCTGCTACCGGGGGTCCCATAGGGTGGCGCACAATTGGCCCAGCATCGTCCGGGTTAGGGGAGGGTTTGGCCCGGCATGGGGGTTTACTTGGCTCTCTAGCGACTCCTTGTGGCGGGCCTTGCGCCTGCAGGCTGACTCTGATCGTCAGTTGAACGGTGTATCCCCTTACACATTGGTGCAGCTGGCTTCCTGGTTAAGCGAGCGGGTGTTAAGAAGCACAGTTTGGGGGGTCATGTTTCAGAGGACGCATCTCCCGAACCCTTTGAGAAGAAAAAAGGGGGATAAAAATGTCAAAAATAAATAGAATGCTATCAGTTTGATCTCATGGTCAGTCCTTGCATCCATAACTCTCTCTCTATGAATTTGAGAGTGGTTATATTTCCCATCTGTCAGCAGGGTTGGCAGGGTGCCAACTTTGTTGTTGGAGATATATAAAACAGACCTCTGGACAGTCTGCTAAAAAAAAGGACAGAATATCTTGGTTGTGGTTTGCAAGTTTCTTAATTTCCTGCTGTCTCATGTAAGTGTGTATGTGTATTCTGTGTTATTATTTAGTTAGCTAGTAAATAAATGATTAAATCAATTTGTGTAGTACTGAATAATCAGAAAGGCTGGGGTTCTTGCTGATCCAACGATTATGCAAAGTTTAGAATGAGACTGATATGAGGTAATGATTAATAAGTGACTGTTATAAGTGACCTATATTTATATATGTTTAGAATTTAATTCGAGAGATGGTAAGTCGTTAAACAACTTCTTCTGTGGTGCCCCTGTGGTACTAAACGATATCATAACCGCCATCGATAAAAGACAGTACTGTGCAGCCGTCTTCATCGACCTTGCCAAGGCTTTTGACTCTGTCAATCACCGTATTCTTATCGGCAGACTCAGTAGCCTTGGTTTTTCGGATGACTGCCTTGCCTGGTTCACCAATTACTTTGCAGACAGAGTTCAGTGTGTCAAATCAGAGGGCATGCTGTCCGGTCCTCTGGCAGTCTCTATGGGGGTGCCACAGGGTTCAATCCTCGGGCCGACTCTTTTCTCTGTATATATCAATGATGTTGCTCTTGCTGTGGGCGATTCCCTGATCCACCTCTACGCAGACGACACCATTCTATATACTTCTGGCCCGTCCTTGGACACTGTGCTATCTAACCTCCAAACGAGCTTCAATGCCATACAACACTCCTTCCGTGGCCTCCAACTGCTCTTAAACGCTAGTAAAACCAAATGCATGCTTTTCAACCGTTCGCTGCCTGCACCCGCACGCCTGACCAGCATCACCACCCTGGATGGTTCCGACCTTGAATATGTGGACATCTATAAGTACCTAGGTGTCTGGCTAGACTGTAAACTCTCCTTCCAGACTCATATCAAACATCTCCAATCGAAAATCAAATCAAGAATCGGCTTTCTATTCCGCAACAAAGCCTCCTTCACTCACGCCGCCAAACTTACCCTCGTAAAACTGACTATCCTACCGATCCTGGACTTCGGCGATGTCATCTACAAAATTGCTTCCAACACTCTACTCAGCAAACTGGATGCAGTTTATCACAGTGCCATCCATTTTGTCACTAAAGCACCTTATACCACCCACCACTGCGACTTGTATGCTCTAGTCGGCTGGCCCTCGCTACATATTCGTCGCCAGACCCACTGGCTCCAGGTCATCTACAAGTCCATGCTAGGTAAAGCTCCGCCTTATCTCAGTTCACTGGTCACGATGGCAACACCCATCCGTAGCACGCGCTCCAGCAGGTGTATCTCACTGATCATCCCTAAAGCCAACACCTCATTTGGCCGCCTTTCGTTCCAGTTCTCTGCTGCCTGTGACTGGAACGAATTGCAAAAATCGCTAAAGTTGGAGACTTTTATCTCCCTCACCAACTTCAAACATCTGCTATCTGAGCAGTTAACCGATCGCTGCAGCTGTACATCGGTAAATAGCCCACCCATTTTTACCTACCTCATCCCCATACTGTTCTTATTTATTTACTTTTCTGCTCTTTTGCACACCAATATCTCTACCTGTACATGACCATCTGATCATTTATCACTCCAGTGTTATTAATCTGAAAAATTGTAATTATTCGCCTACCTCCTCATGCCTTTTGCACACAATGTATATAGACTCCCCTTTTTTTCTACTGTGTTATTGACTTGTTAATTGTTTACTCCATGTGTAACTCTGTGTTGTCTGTTCATACTGCTATGCTTTATCTTGGCCAGGTCGCAGTTGCAAATGAGAACTTGTTCTCAACTAGCCTACCTGGTTAAATAGAGGTGAAATAAAAAAATAAAAAATAAACATAAGGAGTTGTTACATGATTAATTTAATCGAGTAACAACTAAACATAGTTAGTTGATTCGATAAATAACAGACATCAATGATAGTCACGTCACGAAACATATTACATTTACATTTTTGTCATTTAACAGATGCTCTTATCCAGAGCGACTTACAGTTACTGCATTAATCTTAAGATAGCTAGACAACCACATCACAGGCACAGTAAGTACATTTCTCTTCAAAATAGCTATATATATTAGCAAAGTCAGCTATCAGCAAAGTCAGCAAAGTATATTAAAAAGTTACGTGTGAGTGTTAGTTCACAAAGGGCATTCTATTTTTCAGGTGAGAGAGGGAGGGAGAAAAGAGACTACTTAGGAGAAATGAGTAGCCCTGTGGCACCAGCGCGACGACTAGATGCTCTTGGAATATGAAAGAAAACGTAATCAGATGAAGAGAGAGCAGCTGGAGTTGCTGTGTTCTTGTTCTCTGGGGCCAAAAAAAATCAAGGGAATGAAGGGCAGCATAGGCTGAGATTAATTCAGCGTTCTTGACGGCTGATCAGCAGTTCCAAATGTTGCCAGAGAACCGGAATTCTCACAACACTAAATTAGAATGGTTGCAGCCAAGTGGTGGGGAGCGTCTGTAAAGCCTACAGGGAAACCACAACAGTCACAAATTGCCCAATCACTTAATCCTGGTTTATGTGTCAATAACCATTTGCAAGTTAATAGCAGTTCACATACGAAGTAGGCTACTGAGAAGACAGATAGTACTTAAAGTAGATAGCCCTAGCTAGCAAAAAGACAGTACTAGACAACAACAGATGAAGACAAAAATTATACTTATCACTCCTGGAGATATCAGGTGTCCTCTAGATATCAGGTGTCCTCTAGCTGTAGAATGAAGCACTGTATGTCTGGGAAAGAGGTGTGAATGTCTGGGAATATCTAAGGAGAGATACATTTACAATGGAGCTTTTCAAATAGAGACAAAAACAAGCTAACAGATGTCTGATAAGAAACACATTTTCCCAATGAAGCATTCAACTATTCTGAGAAGCAATTTGAAGGAATGTGCGAGAAGCATCTGGGGAGGTAGCCTACAAGTTTTTATCTCGGTGGGAGAATAATGCCAATCTCTTATCTCTATCTGTCTACTCTTCCCTCTGTCTATTATGTTCTCTTGGGACGCTATATCAGAAAATTTCTCTCCAGTTGAATGATAGGGCAAAATGTAGATTCCCGCATAAATAGACATACCTAAACATAATTATTGTGCCATCAACAATAACTGGTAATGTTGCATCGTTTTAGAAAAGGTCTGGACCTCACCTTTCTGGTACAATTTTTTTAACTTCTTGGTGACGGGGCAGTATTTTCACGTCCGGATGAAATGCATGCCCAAATTCAACTGCCTGCTACTCATCCCCAGAAGATAAGATATGCGTATTATTAGTAGATTAGGATAGAAAACATTCTGAAGTTTCTAAAACTGTTTGAATCATGTCTGTGAGTCAAACAGAACGTATGTAGCAGGCGAAACTCAGAGGAAAAAACATTCAGATTTCTTTTTTTTGAGGTCACTCTCTTTTCAATGGGTTTTCATTGGGAATTCAGATTTCTAAGGGACCTTCTTGCAGTTCCTACCATTTCCACTGGATGTCACCAGTCTTTAGAAATTGGTTGTTTTTCCTTTGTGTAATGAAGAAGTAGCCCTGTTCAAAACGAGGATCACTTCAAGTGTACAGTTAGATAGAGGCGTGTGACCAGAAAGGTAGAGTCAGTTTTTTTTAACCTTTATTAGCCAACTTTACTAGGCAAGTTAGTTAAGAACAAATTCTTATTTTCAATGACAGCCTAGGAACAGTGAGTTAACTGCCTGTTCAGGGGCAGAACAACAGATTTGTTTTTCTGGATCAAATGCGCCAAATAAATGGACATTTTGGATATATATCGACGGAATTAATCAAACAAAAGGACCATTTGTGATGTTTATGGGACATATTGGAGTGCCAACAGAAGAAGCTCGTCAAAGGTAAGGCATGATTTATATTTTTATTTCTGCGTTTTGTGTTGCGTCTGCAGGGTTGAAATATGTTTTCTCTCTCTGTTTACTATGGTGCTATCCTCAGATAACAGCATCGTTTGCTTTCGCCAAAAAGCCTTTTTGAAATCTGACATGTTGGTTGTATTCACAACACGTGTAGCTTTAATTTGGTATCTTACATGTGTGATTTCATGAAAGTTTGATTTTTATAGTAATTTATTTGAATTTGGCTCTCTGCAATTTCTCTGGCTTTTGGCCAGGTGGGATGCTAGCGTCCCACATATCCCAGAGAGTTAAACAAATTGCTGAGATGTAGTCACTTTTGAGGACACAAGCTCAAGTACATAGTACAAATATTAGGGAAATATGAAATATCATATGTAAAAATGTTTTACAATTCAACAATAGTGCCACGTAACAGCACGCGGGGGCTACAACAGACTACTTCTGTCGCGACATCCCTCTAAGGCCCTTCTGCTAGCTTGATAGCCCTGGCACGCTAGCTGTATGAATCGCCGTGTCTCCAACCCACCTCACTACTCACTGGACCCCTATGATCACTCGGCTAAGCATTCCTCTCCCTAATGTCAATATGCCTTGTCCATTGCTGTTTTGGTTAGTGATTATTGCCTTATTTCACTGTAGACCCTCTAGCCCTGCTCAATACGCCTTAGCTAACTATTTAGTTCCACCTCCCACACATGCGGCGACCTCACCTGGGTTAAATTATGTTTCTAGAGACAATATCTCTCTCATCGTCACTCAATGCAGAGTTTTACCTCCACTGCATTCACATTCTACCATACCTTTGCCTGTACATTATGCCTTGAATCTATTTTACCGTACCCAGAAACCTGCTTTTACTCTCTGTTCCGAACATACTAGACAACCAGTTCTTATAGCCTTTAGCTGTACCCTATCCTACTCCTCCTCTGTTCCTCTGGTGATGTAAAGGTTAATCCAGGCCCTGCAGTGCCAAGCTCCACTCACATTCCCCAGGCGCTCTCATTTGCATGTTAACATTAGAAGTCATTAGAAGTTTGTTTTATTCACTGCTTTAGGACACTCTGCCAACCCGGATGTGCTAGTCGTGTCTGAATCCTGGCTTAGGAAGACCACCAAAAACCCTGAAATTTCCATCCCTAACTATAACATTTTCCGCCAAGATAGAACTGCCAAAGGGAGCAGAGTTGCAATCTACTGCAGAGAGAGCCTGCAGAGTTCTGTCTACTATGCCTGTCTGTGCCCAAACAATTCAAGCTTCTATTTTTAAAAATCCACCTTGCCGCTTGCTATAGACCACCTTCTGCCCCCAGTTGTGCCCTGGACACCATATGTGAATTGATTGCCCCCCATCTATCTTCAGAGCTCGTGCTGTTAGGTGATCTAAACTGGGACATGCTTAACACCCCAGCCATCCTACAATCTAAGCTTGATGCCCTCAATCTCACACAAATTATCAATGAACCTACCAGGTACAACCCCAAATCTGTAAACATGGGCACCCTCATAGATATCATCCTAACCAACCTGCCCTCCAAATACACCTCTGCTGTCTTCAACCAGGATCTCAGCGATCATTGCCTCATTGCCTGCGTCCGTAATGGGTCTGCGGTCAAACGACTTCCCCTCATCACTGTAAAACGCTCCCTAAAACACTTCAGCAAGCAGGCCTTTCTAATCGACCTGGCCCGGGTATCCTGGAAGGATATGGACCTCATTCCGTCAGTAGAGGATGCCTGGTTATTCTTTAAAAGTGCTTTCCTCACCATCTTAAATAAGCATGCCCCATTCAAAAAAATGTAGAACCAGGAACAGATATAGCCCTTGGTTCACTCCAGACCTGACTACCCTTTACCAGCACAAAAACATCCTGTGGCGTACTGCATTAGCATCGAATAGCCCCAGCGATATGCAACTTTTCAGGGAAGTTAGGAACCAATATACACAGGAAGTTAGGAAAGCAAAGGCTAGCTTTTTCAAACAGAAATTTGCATCCTGTAGCACAAACTCCAAAAAGTTCTGGGACACTGTAAAGTCCATGGAGAATAAGAGCACCTCCTCCCAGCTGCCCACTGCACTGAGGATAGGAAACACTCCCAATTCCCTTTAAAGTTAACTAAGTTATTGGCCCGCCCCATGAGCACAGACTGTCACGCCCTGACCATAGAGAGCCTTTTATTCTGGGGCGGCAGGGTAGCCTAGTGGTTAGTTTGTTGGACTAGTAACTGAAAGGTTGCAAGTTCAAATCCCTGAGTGGACAAGGTACAAATCTGTTGTTCTGCCCCTGAACAGGCAGTTAACCCACTGTTCCTAGGCTGTCATTGAAAATAAGAATTTGTTCTTAAGTGACTTGTGTAGTTAAATAAAGGTAAAATAAATTCTCTATGTTGGAGTGTGACTAGGGTGTGTTATCTAGGTTGTTGTATGTCTATGTTGGCCTGGTATGGTTCAGAGGCAGCTGTTTATTGTTGTCTCTGATTGGGGATTATATTTAGGCAGCCATTTACCCACTGTGTTTTGTGGGATCTTGTTTTGAGTTAGTGCATGTAGCACCTCTTATGTTATGGTTTGTTGTTTGTTTCCTTTTGTTTTTTTTTAAGTTTCAAGTTTCGCTGCGCCTTGGTCCGTCTCTACACACAGCCGTGACACGGACATTGATCTGGCGTCATGGGACAGCCTTTTTCTGCTCTTCCGAATATAACCCCCATCTTCAGACCAAAGGGAGTTAAGGTCTGAGTAGATTGCTGAATCTTTTATCCATACCACGTGGTATGAATAGAAATTATGTACCTGTGAATGCGAGGACCGACAACCGCCGAAACATCTATTCTATAACAACACTGCTGAATGTTACTCTGAACTAACCATTCTAACCACGGCAGAGAGAGAGAGGGCGGACAAACTCTCCAACAGAAACAAACTATCCAACAGAGATCCTGACGACACACTGAGCGTATATATATATATATATATATTTTTATATATATATATATATATATATATATATATATATTGATTGCAATTATTCCCAAATGAGTGAGCGTTCATGTGCGAAGGATTAGCATTTCAATTGTTATAATTATCAACTTTGTAGTGTATTTTATCTTTCACGCCCTTCTCAGTCCCTTTGTCTACCAAGCCGCCATGCCGGTTTAGCCCACTAGGGCACATCCGCTATCATTTCCTTGTAACTACATCTACCATTTGTTTATGCATTTCTGTGATTATTTGGTTAGTAAATAAATGATTTAAGACAATTGATGTATGGATGATTCATAGTGAAGACTGGGTTCGTGCAGATAACCAACAATTTACGACGTTTGGAATGAGACTAACGTGAGGTAAAGAATAATTCATTAATTAGAAGACTAATTGATCAGATATTAAAATAGGAAAATTATAACTTTGTCATTTGAATATTTTCCTTGGTGCCCCAACTTCCAAGTTAATTACATTTACATGATTCATTTAGTTTAATCACGTAATAATAATTACAGATAATTTATTTGATCAAAATAATTCTTCAGTTTAATGATGGCAAAGACACGACAAGAGACACTACTGCGAGGCTGTATTCATCGACCTGGCCAAGGATTTCAACTCTTGTCAATCACCACATTCTTATCGGCAGACTCAATAGCCTTGGCTTCTCAAATGACTGCCTCACCTGGTTCACCAACTACTTCTCAGACAGAGTTCAGTGTGTCAAATCGGAGGGCCTGTTGTCCGGACCTCTGACAGTCTCTATGGCGGTACCACAGGGTTCAATTCTCGGGCCGACTCTTTTCTCTGTATCTATCAATGATGTCGCTCTTGCTGCTGGTGATTCTCTGATCCACCTCTACGCAGACGACACCATTCTGTATACTTCTGGCCCTTCTTTGGACACTGTGTTAACAAACCTCCAGACGAGCTTCAATGCCATACAACTCTCCTTCTGTGGCCTCCAACTGCTCTTAAATGCAAGTAAAACTAAATGCATGCCCTTCAACCGATCGCTGCCCACATCTGCCCGCCTGTCCAGCATCACTACTCTGGACGGTTCTGACTTAGAATATGTGGACACCTACAAATACCTAGGTGTCTGATTAGACTGTAAACTCTCCTTCCAGACTCACATTAAGCATCTCCAATCCAAAATTAAATCTAGAATCGGCTTCCTATTTTGCAACAAAGCATCCTTCGCTCAAGCTGCCAAACATACCCTTGTAAAACTGACTATATTACCAATCCTTGACTTCAGTCGATAACATTTACAAAATAGCCTCCAACACTCTACTCAGCAAATTAGATGCAGTCTATCATAGTGCCAGCTGTTTTGTCACCAAAGCCCCATATACTACCCACCACTGGCTCCAGGTCATCTATAAGTCCTTGCTAGGTACAGGCCAGCCTTATCTCAGCTCACTGGTCACCATAGCAGCACCCACCCGTAGCACGCACTCCAGCAGGTATATTTCACTGGTCACCCCTAAAGCCAATTCTCTGCTGCCAATGACTGGAACGAACTGCAAAAATCACTGAAGCTGGAGACTCATCTCCCTCACTAGCTTTAAGCACCAGCTGTCAGAGCAGCTCACAGATCACTGCACCTGTACATAGCCTATCTGTAAATAGCACATCCAACTACCTCATCCCCATACTGTTATTTATTTTATTTATTTTGCTCCTTTGCACCCCAGTATCTCTACTTGCACACTCATCTTCTGCACATCTATCCCTCCAGTGTTTAATTTCTATATTGTAATTACTTCGCCACCATGGCCCATTTGTTGCCTTTACCTCCCTTATCCTACCTTATTTGCACACACTGTGTATAGACTTTTTCTAATATATTATTGACTGTATGTTTGTTTATTCCATGTGTAACTCTGTGTTGTTTGTGTCGCACTACTTTGCTTTGTCTTGGCCAGGTGGCAGTTGTAAATGAGAACTTGTTCTCAACTAGCCTACCTGGTTAAATAAAGGTGAAATAAATAAATAAAAACAATAGTGCTGCAAATATGGTTTGAAATGACTGAAATGCTTTCTAAGTATAGTAACAATCAAATTTTAAATGGCTTACTATAAGATTTCAGTTGTCTTATAACTGTAAAAATAAATATGATCATGCTTAGTGACAGTACAAAATTGCCATTATTTCATATAACTGCCGACAGATCATTTTCTCCAAAATGTCCACTGAGCGGCACACAGATACCATTCAAATGTTAGCAGACTCGTTACAACTTCAGCTTAAAGCTGTGACCAAGAGAAAATGAGTTCAATTCTATGAAATTATTTTGTATTTTTTCTTGTTGAGAGCTCTAAATCCGGCTGAGAATATCACAGCGAGATTAAACTATTATTATTGCATTCGCTAGATTATCCCATTCAAGCACAGCTGTGAGTTTCACTGAAATCCAGAAGGCCAGAAAATGTGACACGTCACTTCCTTTGCAAATGTAGGGTCTGAAACCTGACACTTAAAGTCAGCTCTGCTGGGAGAGTGGGAGCAGAGAGCAGAGACACACAAACAAACACACACACACTACATATGCTCACACAAACAAAACACACATGCATATTGACGCCACACACACACACACATACACACACACACACACACATAGACACACTTTTACACTCTTTCAGTCTTTTTTTATTTAGCTAATTACTTAGCTTACTTTTTAACTCTGCATTGTTGGTTAAGGGCTTGTAAGTTAAGTCTACACCTGTTGTATTCGGTGCATGTGACATATAAAATTTGATTTAAGAAATTAGGCTTTCTGGCACTATAAGACACAGGAACCTAAAATGTTCACAGAGCGCTTTGAACACCAAAATAGGGGGATTAACATCTAAGAAGTTTTAACACATGGTGCTTATGTTACTAAGTGTCAGTAAAACTTTGGTATAGAAGATTAAACAAAGATGTGTTCTAAGACCTCATCAGCTTTGATATTAGTGGGTTTATTAAAGGTCATAGTTCATCATTACCCAAATGAATACAGATCATTGTTAGTATATAATCATGGCATGTACAGCTCTCTCCCGCTCAGCCCAGTCAAAACTCTTCTCTGTCCTGGCATTACAATGGTGTAACCATTGCAGGGACTGTATCAAGACAGCTGTCCCTGCCAAATTTCAGAAAATGTCTAAAAACCCTACTTCTTCAGAGTGTATAAAAAATCCTACAAGCACTGACTTTGCTGATAACTACTTTATTGAGGGAAAATGTACTTTCTATGACTTTGATATGTTTTTGTCTCACCCAGCTATCTTAAGATGTTGTAAGTCGCTCTGGATAAGAGCGTCTGCTAAATAACTAAAATGTTAAAATATGCCAGTTCGCAGAAGATTTATCCAAAGAGACTTACAACAGTGAGTGCGTGCATTGTTGTATTGGTGGCCCCAGCTGGAATCCAACCTACAGCCCTGGAGTTGCTAGCGTCATGCTCTTAATCAACTAAGCCACACAGAAACGGCATCCTACTTCACCCTGACAAGGATGTGGCCACTGTCACAGGCCCGTGGCTCCCTCCCTCGGGAGCTAATTTATGATGTAAATGAAATGTAGGCCTGCTGATAGGCCATCAGAAACACTGTGATGGATATGCTAGGCTCAGAGACTCATCCATTATCCATGTATCCTAGTTCAACATGCTGAGGAAAGCTGTCCCGCCACCACCACAGCTCATACACGCACACATGCACACACACACGGATCACACACGGATCAGCTTTACTCTGCTCTGTCCCCCCTATGATTGATGTTTGAGCTGATGCTCCACAATGATTATCTATTTTGATTATGTCATCCCATTGTTACAGTATGTGCACTGCAGATCTATTTCAGATTAGATCATTGACTCAGGGCTTCCATTTTAATATAAAGTCATCACGGAAAACATTTGACGCTGCCTAAAGAGGAATTCTTTCAAAGAGAGAAGAGCTCAGCACATGTGAGCCTGTGCCCTTGAGCACTATGAAAAGCAGAAGTTAAGTTATTAGATTTAAGTAGTCTTTAACTCTGCTCCATATTCCCCCTCACGTATTTTCATTTAGAAAAATGCTTAGTTATTTCGCTATTAGCATAGATAAGTACCATTGTTTAAATGCAGATTGAAGTTATTCATTTTCCACAAAGCTAGCATATTTAAACAGACTGAACGGAAGGCTTTCTGCAATTACATTTATCTAGGAAAGGTCAGTTGCTTTGTACACTGAAAAGTCATTTTCACTCAGAAGATTCAGTGCGGCTGCAGCTGTAGAATTTGAACGCAGTCTTTTAGGTTTGTTTATAATAGCTTAAGTGGAGTTTTTTTCTCTCAAGCTACTACTGAGAACCATGAGTCATTTTCACCGGCTTTTATAGTGAGCCTTTAATAGGTGATTCAGAAATATGCAAATACACACTTCTCTTGCTCTCTGCAATACCTTTCAAATGCAAATCACACTCTGACCACTGAAATCAAGGGAAGGCACATGTGTCAGATTGAGTTTATGCAGAATAAAGTCCTTTAAATATAGCAGCATTCATGATTACTGGGTTTGTGGAAGTGGTAAACTTTGCTGCCATGGACTTTCTGTCATTATTATCCGCACACAATGTCCTTGATTCGTTGGGACAAATTGTTGCTGGATTCAAACAACCAACTTTTGTCATGGTAACAAACAGAGAAGAATAACAATGCCAAAATGATCCTTTTGTTATGTCTTAGATTAGCACACATTTTGGGTTGTAGAGACATGTTTTCCCAAAAGAAAATGTGCCAACCTGTAGAGAAAAGAAAAGGAAACAATCCCTTGTGTCTGGTATTACAGACTTGGAGAGAGAATGTGAGACAAGTCACATACAATATAGGTCACTGTTTAGGAGCCTACATGTTATTTTCTATAAGAGGTATCTATCTGTACTTGCTCAGGCATTTGGCCTTCTTATCATCTGCCTTTGTTCTTGTTATTCTGTCTCTCTAATCATCAACAGTCCTCTGTTATCTTGAAAGCGCTCATATTTTTGTTCTTTCTTAGATATGCTAATAATAATTCAGAAAATGGAATGAACGACCTTGAGGCTAGCGATAGTACAGAAGGGAAAAGAGGAATCAAAACAACATTGTTTCTCTTGTTAACTCATTTTAATGAATTCCTATGAAAATGAGACTTTGAAAAAATATCTAGTCATTAATTATTCTAATTTCCCATTGGCTTTAAAGCTGGGACCCGTAGTGGTGAAACTGACATATCCGTTAGCAATATTACAACAACAAAGACATTACTTCCAACAATGAACACAGTTTTTTTCCTCTGACATCTTTGCTGATCATTGCACGTGCGATAGAACAGCAGAGTATGTACTATAATCTTTTTTTTATCATAATCCTGGATGGTCCTCTCCTACTTTCATAAACAAAACTAAAACAATAACAAATGCGCCTGGGCCGATCAGTTGCCCTGTTTTACCTAATGCAGATTCCAGGTTTAAGAGTGTTGTAAATCAATAATGTAGCAGACAAGGTGTAATCTACTTGAACAGTCATGATGGAGAGGTATAATTACAGTTGTTGTAGTTGGAATCACTAAACAGAGAGTAGTACAGGACCACTTTGAGCTCTAATCAAAGTTCACTATGTTATTTTGTAAGGTGGAATCAGGTCAGAGGTGTTTCCCATATACTGTACACATCATACACAGCATCTCAGGACCAGGGCAGTTGTCCAGCCTCTAGCAGCAGCCCAGTATTCATGACATGTACAGTAGATTTCTTGACAGTGCTTAAATGGTGATTTTCCCCACACAGATTTGTGGCATAACTCTATTTTCCAGCAGTCAATTACGGTCTGTCACCTTCCACGGAACAGCTCTGCTGTGTATGTGAAAATTACCCCCCCACACACACACATACATCCACTCTAGATTTAAATTGATGCTACAATACACTTTATTTAACATTTACTATGCAGCTTACCAATTTCCTCCCTCAGCTCCCCTCCCTACCACACTTTTCACAGCGCTGCTTCGCTCAGCCAATTATTCCTGACTGAGCTTCCAGCCAGGCGTCTGGGAGTGGGTCAGGAAAGTGTTTAACACATGTAAAGCAGGCTCGTCGCCCAGTGTGTGTGTGTGCGTGTGTCTGTGTGTGCGTGTGTCTGTGTGTGTGTGTGTGTGTGTGTGTGTGTGTGTGTGTGTGTGTGTGTGTGTGTGTGTGTGTGCGTGTGTGTGCATGCGCATGCGCATAGGTTGATGTGATGAGGGCTGTCTTTACTCTCAGAGCCTACATTTAGCATTTCACATTTCAATCATTTAGCAGGCACTTTTATCCAGAGCAACTTACAGTAGTGAGTCCGCCGTGGGAATCAAACCCACCACCCCTAACATATGGAATTGTTTTAGATCACTTAGCTATTTTATTTTGAAATTTAGGACCCCTGTAGGTATCCCAAAAATATAGAAAAAAGATGTTTGATAAAATATTGAATGTGGACTACTATAGCCCATTCTTAGATGGCAAAACGTACAGTAAAAAGATAATTCAGAAGGAATAAGGTTTTGAAGTGTCTTTCCTATATCTAGGAGATATATGAAAGCTCAGGAAATATATATTTTTGGACACATATTTACTCCCTTTTTCCATACTTCCAATAATTTTTTAAAACCGATACAGGTATACCTTTTAGTTTGTCGGCCAAACCTTCGGATGTTACAGGTGTTTTGGCATACGACAGATTTTCTTGATGTCTCCTGGTCTGACAAACAGCGCTGTAGCTCTGCCACTTTCCACTGCAGATGCGAAAGGCAGTCATAGGTAGATGCGGTGGATTAAGACAGCCCATACAAAAAACAGATGTCTGTAGCTTCAACAGAAGGATTTTGATGCACATTTTTTATTTTTTTATTATTATTTGTATTATGTTCATTCGATAGGTGCATCAATCGTCTCTTAAGGATAGGATAGCACAGTGTTTCCCATGATGGTGGCACAGTGGGGACATGGAGCAGCACAGTGTGAAACGCAGTATGTGTGTGTGTGTGTGTGTGTGTGTACAGAAGTGCAGTGTCAAACAGAGAGAACAGAAAACAGCTGCTGCACCATACGGCCTCACGGACCTCACATCTTTGGCCTGGCAACCACTTCTCTCCAACACTTTGTTACAGGTTTATAACATAACACATGTCATTGTCTTGTTGTTATTTTTCGTTTAAGTGTCTCGCTGACTGATTTTGTTGGTTCAGTGATGCTTAATTGCTTAGGTTAGGGTGATACACTAATAATTGTAGACCCTATTTGAACCCAAACCTTCCTTTCCATGCCACCTCGGTCTGTATAGTAAGTTATAGAGAAGGTTATTAGTATAGACCATAGTTTAACCCAAACCTTGCTCTCTACGTTATCCCACCTCTGTCTACTAGCCAGGCCTTGCCAGAGAGAGGCTTACAAAGTGCAATACTGAGTCATAGAGCCTCTATTCCAGGCAGCAATCCACTCAAAGCTATGCAGCCCTCGTGTGGCACTTTCTGTACTTTGAAAGTTTTATATATCTTGTATTTTGAAAGTTATATAACTTGAAAACTTGATTGCTGACATGAAAAACATTTTTAGGACTGTATCAACAGTGAAACAAATACCAAAAGATTTTGAGTGGTATTTTCCTTTAAGTTAATACGATTACCCTCCGCTTTTTATCTTCCCTGGCAGGATTAGTGTGTTGGACAGCTGAGTAGAGGGAAACATATTTCAGCCCTGCTGATTGAGGAGATTAGCAGATCTAATCTGATCAAAATGTACTCCCACCCCGTCCCCCTGTCCCTCACCCCTGTGGCTAGGACGTTGACACGCAAGCAGGGTGTAAGGAGTGAGTACTGGCGGCAGAGAAATCAGACGCAGGAGAGAAAAAACTGTTTCTCCAACGGCGCAGTTTAATAATAAAAACTCACCGGAAAACAGAACAATCAATAAATGGGTACATAACCCGACGCACACCAGACATAACGTGCACAAGCACTTACAATAAACAATACCGGACAAGGACAAGGGGGGAAGAGAGGGTTATACATGATATAATGATGGAATTGAAACCAGGTGTGTGGGAAGACAAGACAAAACAAATGGAAAATGAAAAGTGGATCTGCGATGGCTAGAAGACCGGTGACGTCGACCGCTGAACGTCGCCCGAACAAGGAGAGGGACTGACTTCTGAGGAAGTCGTGACACAGGGAGCATGGTGGTCAAGGCCCTGATACTAAGGACATAACATCCTGTCAAATCTGTTGGAGTTGTATTTCACAGTATTGGAAGGCTCTTGTGGTAATGGCAAAATGTAAAAATAAAAACAAAACCTTATCACGCACACACGACCGCACGCAAGCACACACACACAGTTTTGTATTGCAATCCTTATGGGGACCAAAGAATTGATTCCCATTCAAAATCCTATTTTCCCTAACCCCTAACCCTAACCTTAACCCTGAGCCTAACCTTAAACCCCAAATCCCTAACCTTAACCCTAAAACTATACCTAACCTAACTGTAACCTTAATTGTATCCCTAACCCTAAACCCGCTGTAACCCCTTGTAAAATAGCATTTTTTCCCACTCCGAATGTTTTACTATCCTTGTGAGGACTTCTGGTACCCACAAGGATAGTTAAACAAACACACACACACACACACTGGCCCTGTCCTTGCTCCCACACCTGTATATTGGCAGTGAGTTTGGTCCCTGGTCCCCTCCTCTCCTCTCCTCTCTCCCCTTGCCCTCCCATGCAGTGAGGCATGGCCATGCTCGTTACTCACTTGGCTTGTGGCTGAGACTAGAGCAGAGCAGAAGCGGAGTTATAGACAAAGCTTTACACACACGCTTGCATCTGCAGTCCACTGGGTCCGGCCATAACATTTACCGTTTAATAATCAACAGCCCACAGGGAGCCCCGGCTTATTCAAACTCCAAACGGCTTTCTACTGATTGCACACATTCTGGCCTGGCAAGAAAGAGGAGAGAGGAGCGAGAGCCAGCTTGAGTTAGTTTAGTCAGCTGTGGCACCTCTAGCCCCAGTTTGAGGGTATATGGACACAGTGTGTGTGTGTGTGTGCACGCACGCATGCTTTGGGACAGGGGATTGGCTTCCTGGATTGGCTGTGGTTGTTATGCTTTTGTGCCAGAGTCTCAGATGTACCAATGATGTCACCATTTGGCATTATACTCTGAAAGAGAGGAGTTGGTGCTCTGTACTTTATGTTGTTGTATCCAATCATTAGCCCTGGGGGTTGAATTTTAGAAACTACCTCACCCACACACAATATCCACTTCAGTGTCAGTGAAGAATACAACCCATTATGCAGAAGTCATGTAATTGTGGTGAGGCTCTGAGAATAAGAGAGGAGTGTGGAGAGGGGAAATGATTGTGTTCTTAACTTGAAAGCTGTGAGATATTTTTCTCAAACATACAAAGCTTGATTGAAGTTCCACTTAGACACTGAATCACTTCCTACAACATGACAGGTGTAATTTATGAGTTCAGGAATATATACCTGAATGTTCCTAATGAAGCCTACATGTATATTTAATAATGTATATTTAATAATGAGAGTGAGACAGATCAATGAGACCAATAAATAAACATAAACAGTCATTACATTTGATGGCCACCTCTCAATGAGAAATAGATATCAACTTGTCTCTACATTTCAGTGCATCCTAAATGGCACCTGGTTCCATACTGTATATAGTGCACTAATTTTGTCCTGGTCAAAAGTAGTGCACTATATAGGAAATAGGGTGCCATTTGAGTCACAGATACACAGTAATAATGCTGTAAAGATTTATCCTCAGAGCTAATCTCTCATCCTGGTATCTGGCATCAGCCATCCCAGGGTGCAGGGAGGGATGTCTGTTTAGCCAATACCATTGACTGATCAGGTTAATTTGCCTTATTCAATTATTCATTTTGGAAAGCCACAGTATTGTGTGACCCAGGGAGCTTGAATGTCTCTTTCCCACAAGTTACCACTCTGTTTCCTTCACTCTCATTGATCTCCTCTCCTTTCCACTCTTTTTTTCAGAGTGTTGCTCTAGGCAACCCATTCCTCGCAGGACAAGGATATGATGGAGAAGAGAAAGGTTGAAAGGCGATGGAGGGGAAGACGAGAATGACAGATCTTTTGCTAAACAGAACATAATAATGGAGAATGAAGCGCCTGTCAGAGAGGATGGTCTTTCTCCTTCTTTACAGATGAGGATATGTTATCACAGGGCTTCTGTCTTCATATCACAGGGAGGAAAGATGGTTGAGTCAGACAGAAAGTTAAGGGATGCCATGCTCTCATTCTTCACCAGGGGGCGTTGTGCTGAATACTCACAGTGGATAGTGGAAAAGTACTGTTATCACCTCTCCATTTCTCTCTCTCTCTTAATTTCTCTCTGTTTCTCTTTGCTTTCTCTTTCTCTCTATCTCTCCACCTTCCTCTGTTAAAATAACTTCTCTTAATAGCTGGTCTCTACTTTACTCTGCTCTGGCTTGGGTTAGCTTGTCAGCGGAGAGATGATCAATTTGCACGCTAGAACAGGTAATTAGGCCCTTTCACTTCTGGGGCATGAGACAAGCTGTTATCTCCCAGCACCTGAGCACCCTCCACACCCCCATCACCCTTCACCCTCCCCTAGCTCCCCTCATCTCCCCCTGGTAATACCCAGGGCCGTCAAGCTGCATGTCACCAAATTAGGCTCATTCCTCCCACCGAGACACTTTATAAAGGTCTATGCCTTCAGTTATAGCTACAGTTATATTCACCACTACCGTTACAGTACATCCTCTTACAAGCTTTCAACCTCTCATGTTCCCCATTATAGCACTATATACACTATATACACTATATACATTCTCATATACATTAGAAGATAGGCCTAGGCCGTTCTCTCTTAGACCCCTTCAAATAAAATTAGTTATGTGAATTACTTAAGAGGAAAGAAATGACAGAGTACATTTTTTCTGTAGCTGCTGTTTGTAAGTGTTATTTACCATACCAGCCTTTGGAATTAGCACTGCATTATGTCAGAGGTCTGAACAGCAAATTCCCCAAGACAACCACACTCTCTACAGCATCAAGCTATTCATTGTATTTATTTATTTGCTTGCATTCCTCTGCACATTTTCTCATTATGATGGAGAGAGGCTCTATAACTTGTGTTTTAAGGAGCATTATGTATTCCCAGCATCACATACACACCTTCATTAGTATTCTAGTGTTAACTCTGTTAACAGAGCACAATGATTAAAGGATATGTTTTTGCTTTTTTTAATGTAAATAGCATGTTATTGAAGGGTACAATTTGTGAATTCACTTGTTTTTTAAAACTCACTTCCTGATTCTGTTTTGTAGCATGGGGCATGTCATGCCAAATAGTGTCCCGCTCTGCGTCACAATGGGATTCGATGACGGCTGTTGCCTTAGGGCTGTTGCTAGAACTTGCAACATTCTGACCAGATTACGTAATGAACCAAAGTGTCCGTTGCTATATTGGTTGCTTGGCTCTATTTTACCTCGTAGTGGTCACGAAGCAAGGAGGATGCAGGCAGTTCTAGTTCTGTTTCACCGCATACACGCTCGCTCAGTCCACGCAAAATTATTACCGAAGAATTGCTCTCCAAGGATGGTGTTTTTGACGGTGACCACCTGTTGACTACCTGATGCTTCTGATATCCAAACGACTGGAAGAGAACACTTTCTTTACCAAGTATTTGTCTTTATATAAGTAAATATTGTTAAATAGGAATAAATCATTTAAGCTGTTTTTAGATTGAAGTTGCTAGCTTCTGTACTTAAAAAATATACATATATATATTTAACCTTTATTTATCCAGGATTTTTAAAATCTCTTTTTCAAGAGTGTCCTGGTCAAGATAGGCAGCACCAAGTCATTACAAAAATTACAGACAAACAACATGAAAAACTACAAGTAATCTAGTAAAAACCACAGAATTCACAAGGGTACAACAAAATCAAAAACAGCATTGACAGGTCAGGGAATCAGTCTCAAGATCATTCATCAGTGATTTAAAAATACCAATCGGGACAAGTTCTTCCAGTTTAAAAGTATTTTGTAAGGTGTTCCAAAACGATGGCGCAGAGTACATAAAAGCCCTTTTACCGAATTCAGTTCGGACATTTGGAACAGTTAGCAGGATAAAGTCCAGCGAACGAAGAGAGTACCCACCACATTTCTGAACAACAAAAATGCCCAAATAAAAAGGTAGTAAACCCAAATGGCTTTGTAACTAGAGTTAGTGACTAGAGAAGTCCAGCCAACCTTGGTATACAAAGTGCAGTGGTGCGTAAGGATTTTGCAGTTTAAAATAAATCTCAAAGTGCCATGGTAAAGGGTGTCAGTTGATCTCAAACACCGAGCGGAAGCATTCATATATAAAATATCCCCATAGTCTAGTAAAGGCATAAATGTAGCTGATACTAGCCTCCTTCTGGCTTCATAAGAAAAATAGGCCTTATTCCTAAAATAAAATCCCAATTTCAGCTTAAATTTTTTTGTAAGTTGTTGAATATGCAATTTAAAAGAGAGGCCGTCATCAATTAAAATTACAAGATATTTATATGAGATTACAACCTCAATCTCCTTGCCCCGACAGGTAGTAATAGGTGAAAGGTTCAGCGGTCTATTTCTTGCTTTAGAAAACACCATTAGTTTAGTTTTGTCAGTATTGAGGATAAGCTTCAATTGACACAAGGTATGTTGAACAGTATAAAAAGCAGTTTGCAAGTTCTGGAAAGCTTTTGTAAGAGACGAGGCACAACAGTAAATAACAGTATCATCAGCATAAAAATGAAGTTGCGCATTTTGGACATTTTTGTCGAAATCGTTTATATAAATAGTGAATAAGAGAGGACCAAGTACAGAGCCTTGGGGCACACCATTAAATAGAGCCAATTTAACAGATATAAGCCCATCAAATTGAGTGCACTGAGTTCTATCAGACAGATAGTTAGCAAACCATGCAACTGGATGCTCTGAAAGACCTACACTCGACAATCTCTGCCTTAGTATAGCATGATCAACTGTATCAAAAGCCTTAGAGAGATCAATAAAAAGTGAGACAATGCTGTTTTTTGTCAAGGGCTTCAGTGATATCATTTAAAACCTTCATGGCTGCTGTAATTATGCTATGCTTCTTCCTGAAGCCCGATTGGAACATTGATAACTTTTTTAGCTGTTCACTCACAAGGGTTTCAAGTATTTTCACCAGGCGTGACAGCTTTGAGATTGGCCTATAATTATTTAAAATAGTTGGATCTGGGGGGGATCACGTGACCCTTGGACGAGATGGCCGCATGAACTAAGAGCTCCGCACAAGTAGTTTCCAATTCCTAATCTTACCTCCACTCCAAGTTCAAACTCATTTAGCTTTAGTAAGAAAAAGTCATGGCGGCTACAAAAGGCGACACTACAACTGACATTTTTACCCGGACTCGAGTATTAGCGACGGAAAAAGCCTCCAAGAAGAAGCTAGCTTCAGAAAAAACTAGCGCCATTAGCCAGGAGCAAGAGAACCCACTCCCCACGAGGCACAACGAATGCCAACCTCGCACTCTGTCGAAGACATCCTTTCTGAGTTGAGATCCCAACGTACAGAACTAAACACTAAATTAGATGCCATTAACTCTCAGCTCAGTGCGATAGGGGGCAAGGTGACAATCCTGGAAAACGCTTTGCCTGACATCAACAACAAGATAACCATAAACGGGCGCCTGGACGAGGCAGAGGGGCGAATCCTATCCATGGAAAACTTATTGACAAATGTCATGGAAACAATAGCATATGCTAAAAAGAAAGTCGAGCATCTGGAAGAGAAAACAGAGGACCTGGAAAACAGGGGCGGAGGAATAATTGTGTTTTATTCAATCTGGGCGAAAAAGAAGAGGGAAACATGCCACTGATCCGCTACCTGCAAGACAAACTTCCCGAGTGGCTCCACATGTCCACCGACAGGCCCATAGAACTCGAGAGAGCTCACCGAGCACTGAGGCCCCCACCAGCAGCCAGACAACCACCGCGCCCAATCACCATACGTTTCCTGAGATTCACCGACAAGGAACGAGTCCTACAGGCGGCGAAAAACAACACCATCACAGTGGGAAATGCCAAACTCGCTTTACACCAGGACCTGTCAGCTGGAATACGCCGAAAGCGCCGAGAATTTGACGAAGTGAAGAAATACTCCATTGACCGAGGCATCTTCAGGGGATTCAAATACCCAAACGAGCTCAGGATTCTTCACCAAGGAGCCTTGCGACACTTCAAAACTCCCGAAGAGGCAAAACGTTTTTTGAAAGACAATCCTGGCCAATGAGAAACAGACCAATGACTAAATGCGATTAATGCCATTACTAAAGGAGGTAAGACGACATATAGCCGATATCCAGAGACCCACCCCCTAAATGTCATTATAGCCGTCCAATTTATATTTATTTTCCTTTAACTGAGAGGGATGGGCTGTATAGCCTAACCTAGGCCTACTAATGTTTCAGCCTACTTTTATTTCCCTGGTTTTTTGTTGTTGTTGCTATTATTACTTGGGGTTCCCTATGTCCCTTGGGGGAGGTATATGTAGGCTGGGCTATTGATTTTATTTTTCTCCCCTCTTTTACTGTGGTCTGGACGAGGGCAACAGTGTTATTTACTCAATGCGGGGTGGAGAGGATGAGGCATTTCTTTGGTGGGGAGAGGGAGACGAAGACGTTGTGCATTGCTAACTGTTCCCGGTTTTTGTTTTATTCGGGAACACAGAATTGAGACTGAGTGGGGGTAATAGATCCAACGGGATGTGTTGAGTTGTTTGGGAACTCGGCTGGGGTGTTCAAAGATTATTATTTTATGTACACCATTTATTTTCCTTTTATGTGAACACAGCTGTAACTACTATCCACTTTTACCCAGAGATGACTTGCACTAAAGTTCCATTACTGCTCGATGACGATGACTAGTACCTTAAATCTATTGACATGGAACTGCCATGGTCTAGGGCATGCAATAAAACGGAAAAAGATACTATGTGCTCTAAAAAAGGAAAAAGCAGACGTCGCGCTATAACTCCGCAGAGCTTGGGTGGGACAGGTGTATTTCTCATCTTTCAAATCAAACAGTAGAGGCACAGCCATACTTATCCATAAAAATGTTCCATTCATAATTGACAAAAACATATCTGATCCGGAGGGGAGATTTATTTTGATAACTGGGTCACTATATGGTCAACCAATTACTATATTAAACATATACACCCCTAACACTGATACTCCTGCCTTCATGTCAAAAATTATAACCCTGTTCAATGAGCATTGTGTCTCCTTTGGCGTGGTGGTCGGAGATTTTAACTGTACCCTTAACCCAACCCTAGACAAATCATCTCAAGTCCCCACCACAAATCCTAGATCTGCAAAGATGTTGAACTCTCTTACTAAAGAGATGGGACTGATAGATATCTGGAGAGAGACTAATAGCTCATCTATGGACTATACATACTACTCTAATGTCCATAACACCTACTCCCGTATAGATTACATTTTTATCCCAAAGAGTTTCATAAATTCAGCTGCTTCTACAATCGGACCCATAGCACTTTCAGATCACGCCTTTGTCCACCTCCGCTTTGACCTCTGCAAAAACATCCCGGGGTCAAAGAGCTGGAAATTCAACACCTCCATCTTATCAAACGAAGCGTTCCATACATTGGTAACTACATGGATAGACAACTACACACAAGACAATAAAGATTCTCCTGTTTCTCCGGCCACAATGTGGGACGCTGCTAAAGCCACACTAAGAGGTCATCTAATTGCATATGCTTCCTCTAAGAAAAAAGCAATGGAAGCACACAGGTTAGATCTTGAGAGGGAGCTGGAATGCTGTGAAAAAATACATAAACAATCCCTAGACAGCACCTCCTGGAGTCAACTTAAAGCAGCCAAAGCCAAACTGAATTTGGAATACACTCGGGAGATAAAAAAGTGTTCTTTACTAAACAGAAATACCATGAGTATAGCAATAGGCCCAGTAGATTGCTTGCTTACCAATTAAAAAGGAGCAGTCAGAGCGTACAATCATGGCTATCCGAACAGCAGAGGACGAGGTCACATATGACCCAAAAAATATCAATTTAACTTTTCATGATTTTTACTGCAAACTATATACCTCTGAGAGAAAACACACGGAGGCAGAACTCCACTCTTTCCTAGAGGGAATCTCGCTACCTAAACTATCAGAGACCGACCAAGAAGATCTCAACTCCCCCTTCACTCCTGAGGAGATCCTGGAGGCAATTACCTCCATGCCATTTAATAAGTCCCCAGGCCCAGAAGGATTCCCCAGAGAGTTCTACAAAGCTTTTTGGCCCCAGCTCAGCCCTATCTTCATGTCAATGCTGGAGGATTTTTGCATAAGCTTGTTGGATTTCGACTATAAAATATTACCAAATTGCTCGCCAAAAGACTAAACACTCTTCTTCCCAAAATAATAAAAGCGGACCAAACTGGATTTATTAGAGACAGATACTCTTCTGATAACATTCGCCGTCTTTTTGATATTATTGATCAAGTAAACGCACAGAAGACCCCTGTCCTGCTGGCTTCACTGGATGCTGAGAAGGCGTTTGACAGGATGGAGTGGAGCTTTCTGTTTTCAGTCTTAGAAAAGTTCAATATGGGCCCAAATTTTATTAAATGGATCAAATCACTATACTCTCATCCAAATGCCATGGTGACTACTAATGGACTGAACTCTGACAGACTCCCTCTGGAACGGGGCACAAGACAAGGGTGCTCGCTGTCCCCGCTGCTCTACTTGTTGGGGACGGAGCCTCTGGCAGAGCTGATAAGGAGCAATTCAAGTATTATGGGTGTTTCTGCAGGCGGCCTGCAGCACAAGATTTTGGTTTACGCGGATGATGTCTTGCTCTACATATCCAACCATGAGAAATCCCTCCCTCTCATTTTAGACACAATTGCTCAGTATGGCAAGTTTTCAGGTTATAAGATCAATTTTAACAAATCCACTGTCTGCCCTCTCAATATTACACTCACCAGCTCTATGAAGACACTTTGTCCTTTCCAATGGAAAACACAGGGGTTTCAATACCTCGGGATCTTCATAACACCAGATCTGAATAGCCTTTTTAAGGAAAATTGTCTTCCACTCCTGGATCGAATCAAGAACGATCTCCAAACCTGGATCTCCCTCCCAATTAGCTTAGTAGGAAGAATTAATGTAATCCATATGAATGTCCTCCCTAGACTGAACTACTTATTTCAGATGCTCCCATGCTATCTCCCAGTTTCCTTCTTCAAAACAACTAACCAAAGCATCACCAAATTTATATGGGGCAATAAAAAACCTAGGATCAAGTTTTCACTCTATAGAAACCTGAATCTAAGGGTGGTCTTGCCCTTCAATTGTACTACTGGTCTGCCCAAATCCGCAACATGCTAACATGGATCACAAACAGACAAGAGTCAACGTGGATTCAGATAGAAGCCCAATCCTGTGGTTCATTGCCCTTAAGCTAAATTATATTCATTAATAACTTTAGTGAAGTGGGAAACATAGCCAAAACCTTTGTGATTTACAGCACCCTACTAGCGTGGAGGGACTGTAAGAAATACCTGGGCATTTCCTCCCAAATATGTTCTCACTCGCCTATAGTAGGCAACCCAGACTTGCCAAAAGCCCTGAGGGATGCCAACTTTAATCTTTGGCATACTCTAGGAATCAGGACCTTTTCAGACCTATTTCATCAGAAAACCACTACACTGAAATCCTTTCAAGAGCTCTGCAGTGAATTCGATGTGCCAAGATCCCATTTTTTAAAAATATCTTCAAATTAGACATGTAATTTCCTCATTTACCTCCAAGAGGAGGTTTAGAACTCAGTTGAATGAAGTTGAAACCCTTCTTGTCACAGCACAATCCATTAAAGGCAAAATATCTTACATCTATAGACTCCTTTCTGAGAAAGGAAGCTCCTCCTTTAATCCTTTTAAAATAACCTGGGAAAAGGACCTTGGTCTGACTATCAGTGATGAGTTATGTGCGGAGGTTTGCGACAGGGTATACTGCTCTTCTACCAGTGTAAAAATGAAAGAATCTAAATACACATTTTTGTACAAATTTTATGATACTCCTTTGAGACTCCATAGAATGAAAACAGATATGTCTCCTAACTGTAAAAGATGTACCTCTGAAAGTGGAACCTATATGCATGTATTTTGGAGCTGTAGGGAGATTGCCAGATTCTGGCTAGTATTTACTGCTGCACAGAAAATACTAGAGGTACAGTTTGATATGACCCCGTGTATCTATCTTCTTAATGCCCAGCAGGACTTTGTTCTTGATCCTGACAGAGAAAATTTGCTTATGACTATTACATACTTTGCTAAGAAATGTATTCTTCTATTGTGGGCCTCTAATACCCCTCCTACATTTAAAATGTGGATTGACCAGATTGTTGACTTTCTTCCTCTTGAAAAGCTCACTTATGACCTCCACAAGAGACAGCCCAAGTTTGATAGACTCTGGTCTCCACTATTCAACTATATTTCAAACTGGACAGAGTGAACGGGGTGACTAGGGAAATGCGCAGATACATGTTGTGTACTGTAAAGGTACTGTAAAACCTAAAAACAAATTATTGGCCCGTCGTCTCAGCAAATGCTTGAAATAGCTGATAAGAACCTTGATAGTGCTGCTGCAAGTGTTCTATGTTTTTTTGTGTGTTTTTATTTTAATTTAGTTTTTGTGTGCGTATGTGTGTGTGTGTGTGTGTGTGTATGTATGTATGTATATGTGTGTATATGTATGTATGTATGTATGTATGTATGTATGTATGTATGTATGTATGTATGTATGTATGTATGTATGTATGTATGTATGTATGTATGTATGTATGTATGTATGTATGTATGTATGTATGTATGTATGTGTGTACGTATGTATGTATGTATGTATGTATATATGTATGAACCAAGGAAAATAAATAGATTAAGAAAAATAAATGCTTTTATTTGACTTTATCATTCATTTTAATTGTATTTTTATTTTTTATTTTTTCAAATGTATTATTATTTTTTGACTTTTTATTTTTTTAAAGCCTGTCACATCTGTGAATGTGGAATGTGTTTTGTTGGTTGATTGAAAAACAATAACTTGATAAAACTTTAAATTGAAAAAAAAAATAGTTGGATCTCCCCCTTTTAAAAGTGGTAGGACAAATGCTGATTTCCAGATTTTCTGAATTTTATTACATTCCAGGGTTAGATTGAACAAAGATGTAAGTGGTTCAGCTATGAAATCAGCTGCCAGATTTAAAAAGCAGGGATCCAAAAGATCAGGAACTGCAGGCTTTCTCTGATCTAAGGATTTCAGGGCTTTATGTACCACCTGCACTGAGAATGGCAAAAAGCTAAAAGTTTGACCAGCTCTCACTGGTTCATCCACACAGGGTTGTGCAGAGACAGAGGACACTGAATCAAACAGTCTACCAGATGATACAAAGTGCTCATTGAAACAATTCAGCATTTCAGTTTTGTCATATACAGCAACAGAGTCCTTCAAAACACATGACGGTAATTCATTAACATTACTGTTACCAGACATAGACTTAATAACCTTCCAAAACGTTCTAGGGTCATTTAGGTTGTCAGTGGTAACAGACTGGGCCTTCCTGAGAAGAAAAGAACACTTGTTTCGTAACTGCCTAAAATAAGTCACTCAGCATCAGAACATGATTTCCTTGCTTTAGCCCAGGCTAGATTACGGTCGTGAATAATACAAGACAGCTCAGAAGAAAACCATAGATTATCCCGCCCTTCAACCCTGAACCTGCGGAATGGGGCATGTTTGTTTACTATTTGGAAAAAACCATCATGAAAGAATTCCAGGCAGTTTCCACATCAGGGATAAACTCAATCTTACTCCAGTCAAAATAAAACAAATCATGAAAGGACACCTGCTCATTAAAACACTTCAAATTTCTCTTTTACGAAAAAACGTTGGTTTGTCTTAGGAACCTTAGTATTTCTAACAGCACAATGATCACTTAAATCATTACAAAAAACACCAACCGCAGAATATTTATGTGGAACATTTGTCAATATCAAATCAATCAGGGTAGATTTATCTGGGCATTTAAGATTTGGGCGAGTGGATGAGTTAATCAACTGGGTAAGATTCATAGAGATACAAAACATTTTTACATTTTCAGATACCGGCTTTAACCAACACCAGTTGAGATCACCAATCAAGATCATTTCACTGTAAAGAAGTTTAGACAGAAGGTGCGTCAAAGAAGAAAATGCAGAACAGCCAATCACAGTTATAGAGAGACCCTTTGAAACCTCAATATTCAATATTAAATATTCAAAGCAAGAAATTCCAACTGTTTACAAATAGTTTCAGACTTTGCCACACTTACATAGAATTTAGTTTTGAAATATATAGCCACTGTCATATTCTGACCTTAGTTCTGTTATTATATCTTTGTTTTAGTATGGTCAGGGCCTGAGTTGGGTGGGTTTTCTATGTTAATTTTTCTATAATTTGGGATTTCTGTGTTCGGCCTAGTATGGTTCTCAATCAGAGGCAGCTGTCAATCATTGTCCCTGATTGAGAATCATACTTAGGTGGCCTTTTTACCACCTGGGTTTTGTGGGTGTTTATTTTCTGTCTAGTGTGTGTTGTTACCTTACAGAACTGGTTTGGTTTCGTTGATTCAGGTTTATTATTTTGTTCCAGTGTTCATTTGTGTTTTTGAATAAATCAATATGGACACTTACCACGCTGCGTTTTGGTCCGATCCTTACTCCTCCTCAGATGAAGAGGAGGAAATCCGTTACAGCCACACACCCTTATTTACCTCAGACTGCCTAGCTAGCTAGCTAGCAAGCTACTGTACCTGTTATTGCAGTTGTCTGTTTGTATGTAGCTTGCACTACAATGGCATCCCTTGAGGATAATTTATTTTATTTTTCCAACCAGGCGACGTACTATGAGGACACTGCGGATCTCAACAAGAGGCACAACATTCACCCTGAAAAAACATACGTCCTTCTAGAAACGACAAAGATCTCAGTGTAGTGATGCAGGTCTTTAGATGTTGTACACATGAAATTGTGTCATTATGAACTTTATCCACAACGTTAAATTCCCTTTGGTGCGACTCAAGCCGTTTCCACTATCCAGCTGTTCTATTCTTCATGTAGCCTGCTGCTACAGGTAACTGCCAAAATGAAGGAAACGCCAACATAAAGTGTCTTAATAGGGCATTGGGACACCACAAGCCGCCAGATCAGCTTCAATACACCTTGGCATATTCTAGAAGTGTCTGGAACTTCCTGTGTGGACGCACGCCATGCTTTCAATATACCTTGTATCCCGCATTTACTCAAGTGTTTCCTTTATTTTGGCAGTTACTTGTAAAATGGACAGAGAGGTATCGCTTAAGTCGGCAAAAAATGTAATATAACATTGCGGATAAAATTTGCAGTGACACAATTTTATTTGTACAACATCTAAAGACCTGCATCATTATATTGAGACCTTTGCCGTTTCTAAAAGGACGTACAGATGTAGGATCTTAATTTGAGGTTAATTTGAAAATAATTCTGCAGCAACAGATAATGTGAATTATTATTTGGATTCTAATTAATGGACATATTGGTAGGGATTAATACATTTTTCATTAGGACACATTTAAAAGTGAAAATTACAAACTTTAGAAGCCTTTTTAAAACTCAAATACACTACAAGTTTGCATTTCCTGCTTTTCAGGAAAATTCTCAGCAACAAAAGAGTGATCAAATTAATATCCTACATCTGTAATTGTTTTTTCTGGGAGCCTTTGTTTTTCAGGGCCTACTACACAACAAGGATGAGGAAGTGATTTGCTTATTTGCTTGGTAAGTTTCTTAAAAACAATTGAAATCACAAAAAAAGGTGTCTGGGCCCTTCTATAACATAGAATTTACATAACATGTTGATTTGGTAAAAAAAAAAAAAAAGAGAAACTATCTTTTAAAACTGCCCTCATCAGTGAGACCCATTGACATACACAAGATGCTGGAGTCATTAAATGCTCTACAAGTATATAATTTCCTTGAGATAATCAAATTGAATAATGGAGACAGTGGTAAAAGCCTGTGGCTGAGGTCATATTAATCAGGCTCTGAGGACTCTGTCCCTACGCCTCCTACTGACCTCAGGCCTGTTGAATGACCTGGGGCCATACTGTATGTATCAAGCATCTCAGAGTAGGACTGCTGATTTAGGATTAGTTCTGCCTTTGGGATTATAATGAATAACATTACATGGATCAGCACTCCTACTGTCTCTGATATGCTTCATACATATGGTGACCTAAACATATACAGAGGAGTGTTAAGTATCGTAATACATTAGGGAGGGGGGGAGAATCTACTAGAATTGTTTGGAGAATCTACTTATACATTCAAAATATGTATCTTTTACAGAAATGAGAAAATGCATCTAGACTGGATATAACACTGGGAGAGCATCCAACCACGTCCTACCCACTCCCACCACCTCAATGCACCATTTCTAATATGGACATGGTAAATCTCTGTGTCTCTCTCTCGCTGAGCCTGTAGAGCAGTGTGTAGCAGTTAGGGAGGAGCCCAGGGATGACCTGATTGGCACATGGCTTATTTGACATGTATTTGTTGGCTCTAACAAAGCTTTGCTCTGATGGGATTTGAGGGAGCTCTCTCTCTCTCGGCTCTCGCTCTCTTTGATGGTTGGTTGGCCACAGCACTGGAGTGATACAGCTGGAATGTAACCCTGCTCTGCTGATTCTCCAAAAGATAAATAAATGGCTGGAAACGCGTCAGTGCCCGTTGGGTTCATGACGATGCCATGCAGACAAATAAGAGTGCTTAAACAACTGGCTGAAAAGCTTGTTTGGCTGTTACCCTCTCATGCCATTGAAAGCCAGCCGAGAGATGTCATCAAGCGGGCCTGAGAAAGCATTGTTGTGATTGGATAATCCCCAAAGCGTCTTCATTATGTCATCCAGGCTCACTCTGACTGGATTCTGTTTGTAGACTTTACTGTTTATATAAATAAAATGGGTCTATCTGTTAACTGGTAATGTTCATGTGTATGCAGACGACACTGTTATTTACATTTTAGTAAATATCTGTTAACTGGTAATATTCATCTGTATGCAGACAACACTGTTAATTACATTTGAGTAATTTAGCAGACGCTCTTATCCATAGCGACTTACAGTTAGTGCATTCATTTTAAGATAATGTAGCAAGGTGGGACAACCACATGTCACAGGCATAGTAAGTACACTTTTCAGCAAAGGGGTGGGGGGTTATGATTCAAGAAAGTTTTGTTGTATTTCTTTGGGGGAGGGTCGAGGTGAGGAGGGGGATTATTTATTAAGATACTCTTTGGTGCTTTCAGAAGATGGGCAGGGACTCTTCTGTCCTAGTTTCAGGGGGAAGCTGGTTCCACAATTTGGGTGCCAGGACAAAGAAGAGCTTGGACTGGGCTTAGCGGGAGCTGACTCTGCCATAGGGGTGGCAGAATGGAGTGCTCGGGTTGGGATGTAGGGTTTGAGCATAGCCTGAAGGTAGGGAGGGCAGTTCCTCTTGCTGCTCCATAGGCAAGCACCATGGAAGCCAGTGGATGTGTGGAGGAGTGGGGTGAAGTGGGAGGACTTGGGAAGGTTGAACACCAGGTGGGCTGCAGCGTTCTGGATAAGTTGTAGGGATTTGATGGCACAAGCGGTGAGCCCAGCTGACAGCGAGTTGCAGTAGTCCAGATGGGAGAGGACAAGTGACTGGATTAGGACCTGCGCCACTTCATGTGTGATGTAAAGTCATACTCTATGGATGTTTGATGTTTGCAGAGAACGACAAGGTGTTGTCCAGGGTCACGCCAAGATTCTTTGCACTCTGGGAAGGTGACACTGTGGTGTTGTCAACTGTGATGGAAAGGTCTTTGAGCAGGCAGGGAGGGAGAGCAGCTCTGTCTTTTCAAGGTTGAGTGTCAGGTGGAGGGCCGACATCCAAGCTGAGATATCTGCCAGGCACGCAGAGATGCATTTCGGCACCTGGGTGTCAGAACGGGGGAAGGAGAAAAGTAGTTGAGTGTCATCCGCATAGCAATGATAGGAGAGACCATGTGAGGATATGACAGAACCGAGCCCTGGGGATCGAGCACTGGGGATACCAGTAGTGAGAGCGTGTGGTGTAGACACAGATCCTCTCCATGACACCTGGTAGGAGCGGCCTGCCAGGTAGGATGCAACCCAAGAGTGGGCAGAGCCTGAGACACCCAGACCTGAGAGGGTGGAGAGGAGAATCTGATGGTTCACAGCGTCAAAGGCAGCGGATAGATCTAGGAGGATGAGAACAGAGGAGAGAAAGAGTCAGCTTTGGCAATGTGGAGAGCCACCATGACACAGACAAGAGCAGTCTTGTTTGAGTGACCCGTCTTAAAGCCTGAGTGGTTGTCATCAAGAAGATCATTCTGAGAAAGCTAATGAGAGAGTTGGTCAGAGACAGCAAGCTCAAGTTTTTTGGAAAGAAAACATTTTTGACGTCAGATGAGTCGAGTGTTGGTTTCTTGAGAAGGGGAGCAACTCTGGCCATTTTAACGTCAGAGGGGACGGAGCCAGTGGTCAGGGATGAGTTGATGAGGGAAGTGAGGAATGGGAGAAGGTCTCCAGAGATGGTCTGGAGAAGGGAGGAGGGGATGGGGTCGAGTGGGCATATTGTCGACCGGCTAGACCTCACTAGTTACAGGATTTCATGTGGAGAGAGATGGGAGAAAAAGGTCAAGGAGTAGGGTAGTTCTGTGTGAGTGAGACCAGTGGACTCAATAGGCTGAGTGAATGAGGAGTGGATGTAGTCAACCTTCTTGACAAATTCGTCCACAGAGAGGGAGGAGGGATGGGGAGTGGGTGGAGGATTAAGGAGGGAGGAGAAGGTGGAAAAGAGTTTCCTAGGGTTAGAGGCAGAAGCTTGACATTTAGAGTGATAGAGAGTGGCTTTAGCAGTGGATACGGGGGATGAAAAGGTAGAGAGGGGTGATTGAAAGGATGATGGGTCCTCCGGAAGTTTAGTTTTTCTCCATTTTCAGCTCAGCTGCCCGCAGCCCTGTTCTGTAATCTAGTGATGAGTCACTCAGCCACGGATAGAAGGGTAGGGCCTAGCTAGCCTGGAAGAAAGGGGACAGTGCGAGTCATAGGATGCGGAAAGGGAGGAGAGTAGGGTCGAAAAGGAAGAATCAGGAGACAGGAGGAACAAGGATTTAGCAGAAGGGAGAGATGATAGGATGGAAGAGGAGAGTAGTGGGAGACGGAGAGCAAAGATGTCTATGGTGCATGACCATCTGGGTAAGGGCTGAGTGGCTAGGGTTTGAGGAAAGGGAGACAGAACAGGACACAAGGTAGTGATCAGAGACCTGGAGTGGAGTTGCAGTGAGATTAGTAGACAAACAGCCTCTAGTAAAGATGAGGTCAAGCGTACTGCCTGCCTTGTGAGTTGGAGGGGATTGAGAAAGGGTGAGGTCAAAAGGGGCAAGGGGGGAACAGAGTTTGAAAGAAACGAATCGAAGGCAGACGTCGGAAGTCGCCAAGTATGAAGAGTGGTGAGCCATCGTCAGGAAATTAGTTTATCAAGGTGTCAAGTTCTTTGAGGAACAATGTTAAGCTTGAGTGGACAAATCATTGCCCCAGCTGTTGGCTCCAACTGTTGGCCAGGCTATGTTAGAGCTATGTTAGAGCTGTAATATGGCATTGCTGCCATACAGAAAGCACTGGTTGGTTTAAAACTTGTACTGAATACCGGCAAGACTAAATATATGTTATCCTCTAATTATCACCTAAAAAATGTTGATGAACTCCATATTTATTCATTGGATGGTTCTCCCATCAATTGTCTTCCCGCCTAAAAATATCTGGGCATTGAGATTTCTAAAGATGTTATGTAAAGAAAAAAATAGATACAGATGAGTTAGTTAAAGATTCTCCTGTACTTTTTGGCCAGTAGTTTGAAAGTGGCACTCATGAGCCAAATGTAATTCTCTCTCTCTCTCTCTCTCTCTCTCTCTCTTTCTCTCTCTCTCTTCTCTCTCTTCTCTCTCTTCTCTCTCTCTCTCTCTCTCTCTCTCTCTCTCTCTCTCTCTCTCTCTCTCTCTCTCTCACACACACACACACATACACACACACACATACACACACATACACACACACACACAAAAGGTTGGTTAACTTTTGAGCTTCCTCGGGTCTCCACCGAACTAGTTAAATCTGCTTTTAGTTTTAAAGCACCACATTGCTTGAACTACATTACACTTGGATGTTCTGGTGCCTCTCAGTCAATTTTACAAATTGATTGTGGACCTTCTATTTGAGGAATGTCCTGTGTTTTGCTTGTTGTATTTGATTTTATATTTTTGTCCCTTGTGAAAGAGACCCTGGTCTCAATGGTGACTCCCTGCTTAAATAAAGGTCAAATAAAAAAAGTGGTCTTCTGCTGGATGAATGAAGTGGTCGTCTACTGTATTGTAATGGAGAACAGAGAAGTCTATGACAAAGTGTGGAAATCAGATGCTGCTGTTTCAGGTATCGCACAAGCAAACAGACTCTTCCAGAACAAGGCAATAAATCACTAGTCACAAAGCGAATGGCTGCATTGCTCAACCACTTTCTGGTCATAGCAGTACCTTCCCATGAAACTGGGATAGAAAGCTATATCAAACAGCTTTTTTCTACAAACAAACTTGATGTCAAGTTACCTTTCAAGGCACTACTCTATTCCCTTTCATTCACATTTTGTGAGTTGGCAGTCCCAACTCATGAGAGGTTCACCATTACAGAAAACTAGTCTGTCTATTTAGCCTTGCTCTCTGTGCCTTTGAACGTCTCATTAGGAATGTTACCCGACAGTTATCTCTTCCCCCAGACAATACCAGCGCTTTATGCTCTCTTCTCTGTTCTTTTTCTTGTCAGACTCAGATTTTGAAGTGACTCAACGACACCAATAAAGCTTTTAAAGCAGAGAATCTCCTTGATCCTGGAATTTGAAGACATTTCAATGAGAGTCCAATTAGTCTGCTCTTCAGTGACCGCTGACCTCTACCAATAGACCTGGCCAAACCTGCCTCTGAGGTACTCTTAGAAAGAATTGCATAAGCGTCGTGTCCTCTCTCCCTGCCTCCTTCTCTAAACCCATTGGAGGAGAAGGTCCTCTGGCTTTCTCATTCAATGGAGCCTCTTTACCTGATCTCTGAGATCACCCACAGGAGGAGGTGAAACACTTTGGGGAGAGAGGCTTCATCTGATTTCATTCCCACAGTGACAGGACACTGTGTGAAGAGAGAGGATAAAAGGAGTTGAGAGTAGAATGTGTATTGAATAAATGCAGAGAGCAGTTGAACCATTTTAGTTATATCCATTGTGATGTAGACGGATTGAGACCTGTGATTGTGTGGTTGGGATACCTGGTCAATGTAAAAGTGGAGGATTATGATCTGTAAAGTCAAAAGACATGGAGGATTTATCCCAGAAGTTCTTTATCCTGGCTAATAACCAGAGAGATAGAGAGAGAATTTAAGTGGCACAGAATTTAAGAGTGGCACACCCTTTCCAGTCCCAGCGTCTGTCTGATTGTCTGGCTCTGAACAAAGATTTCATCACCCGCTAGCTAGCGCTGGTCTCTGATAACACAATATTACAGTGGAGTGATATCATCAATTCAAAGGTGGTTTTAAGGTGAAAAGAGGATGATCTCGATACCAGGAATGTGCCATTCTCATGCTGTGAAAAGTCATTTACAGAGCAGAGTGATACGAGGACACAACGTTAGTGTAATGGAAGTGGAACCACGTGTTAATCCAGCCTGGCTCACCAGGACAGCAGGGCTTGAATTAATGTGACACATAAATGACAGACTGTGATTTCCTAAAAAGGGGTGAAAATCAATTTGAGACAGGCAGCGTAGGAAACCCTGTGTTGACCCACATTCCCATTATCCCCCAGCGGTGGCGTTAAATCCAGTCCAACCGCAGGGCTGGAATAAATCTGCATTCAATTAAAGGATTAACCACTGTTTAAACATGTCTTCCTCTTTTCACTGCTAATCTTCCAAGTGGGTGTCCCTGTCCGTGGCGCCAACAGACCCATGTGTGTCGTTTGCTCAATAATAATACATTTGGTGATGTCAGGACCCATGCTCACACTACTCACACTGCAATCAGGAGAAAAGGGAAATGTTTATTTCCGCGATCTGACAAGCCCAAATGTGTACACGCTTAAAACGACAGTCGATAAATCATTTTCAGACAACTTTTCTGCCATGGAGTAGAGAAAAGAGCCGGCAGAATTGAATGTCAGAAAGCAGACTTGCTCTTTGCTATTCTGTCTGATTAATATGCTTTTTTTTTCTAGTTTTGTCCCTGCACAAACACACAATCACACACACACACACACACCTGACCTCCCCCCTCACAAACTCATCCCACACATGCACCAAGTGCAATTTCTTAGAGCTTAAGTGAGCGTACAGGGCATAATGTAACGCAATGTAATGTTATTCTTGTTTACCATGTTGGTGTAGAATAGAGACATGGACCATCTGTTATCAGCAGGCGTATGATATGGCCTCTTATCTGAAGAGCGCTGAAGAGCGCTCCACACACAGAGCTGTCTGTACGTAACACGGCCTGTCTGTGAAAGCCACTTATCTCTGTAATTCACGGGGGTGCGGGGGTGTGAAATGGTCCACTGACTGTATGTGGCAGACTGACGAATTCACTCCATGCTCTGCCATTCATATTTCACTACACAGACTAGCACATTCTGTCTGTCTAACCACTGGCACTCTGACATCGCTGTGACATCTCCAAGAACATGACGTCAGACTGCTTCTCCAGAGATTTGTGTGTTTACTGTAAGATGTTGAATGGATGAACTGATACAGGGAAGTCTTTTTGTACTTGTTTGAGTGTGTTTGTGTGTATGTGAGTGTTTAGGTGTGCATGTCTGCCTTTAAATCAAATCAAATCAAATGTATTTATATCTTACATCAGCTGATATATCAAAGTGAAACCCAGCCTAAAACCCCAAACAGCAAGCAATGCAGGTTTAGAAGCACGGTGGCTAGGAAAAACTCCCTAGAAAGGCCAAAACTTAGGAAGAAACCAAGAGAGGAACCAGGCTGTGGGGTGGCCAGTCCTCTTCTGGCTGTGCCGGGTGGAGATTATAACAGAACATGGCCAAGATGTTCAAATGTTCATAAATTACCAGCATGGTCAAATAATAATAATCACAGTAGTTGTCGAGGGTGCAACAAGTCAGCACCTCAGGAGTAAATGTCAGTTGGCTTTTCATAGCCAATCATTAAGAGTATCTCTACCGCTCCTTCTGTCTCTAGAGAGTTGAAAACAGCAGGTCTGGGACAGGTAGCACGTCCGGTGAACAGATCAGGGTTCCTTAGCCGCAGGCAGAACAGTTGAAACTGGAGCAGCAGTATGCATGTGTGGGCTGCATGTGAGGAAAGATAGGTCGGCACCTGATTTTGTGTGTGTGTTTTTGGTTTACTATCTTTCTGGGGACCAGAAGTCCTCACAAGTATAGTAAAACAAGGAACATTTTGACAAATTAGGATTTTCCGCAGGTCCCCACAAGGAAAAGGTCTATTTTAGGCTTAGGGGTTAGGTTTAGGGTTAGGGTTACAATTAGGGTTAGGTTTAGGGTTAGGTGTTTGGGGTTTAGGTTAGGTTTAGGGTTAGGGTTATTTTAAGGGTTAGGGGTTAGGGAAAATAGGATTTTGAGTGGGAATCAATTGTTTTGTCCCCACAAGGATAGTAAAACAAACGTGTGCGTGTGCGTGCGTGCGTATGTGTGTGTGTGTGTGTGTTATTGTATATGTGTGTGTGCGAGTGTGTAAACACCCCCCCAGATCCTTTAATCACCATGCCGATGATAATCCATGGTGCTGTCCTGTCCTTCAAGTGGAACATCACGGCAGCACTTCATCAACAGCTAATTAATAGGGCCCCTGGTAAGCATGTATACATTCCAGGTTGGAGGGAAAACTGTCACATTCTATTTAGTTTTTCAATAAGACACCCGTGGTGCGAGAAATGGAGGTCACACACACTAACACAAAACACACACACACATACAGGGACACACATACAGTGCACATAAACACAGACACAAAGACACACCAACGATACAGTCTTCCCCACAACAAAACTTTTTGATCTGTCTGTGTGTATACAGTTACTGTATTTCCTCTGGAAGGAAAGTGTTTGAATAAATCCATGTTAGATTGGCTGGCTTGATGAGTTGAAAGAGCTCTGATTCTGCTCAGCGAGAGTGTGATGAAAGCTACAGTAGGTCTACAGGATTAACAGAGGTCCATCTGGACTCTGAAATGACTCCACTCGACAGTGGCTAACAAAACACAACTCTGATGGACGTCTTATTCTGGGGCATTTAAAAAAAACTAATTTCGTTAGCCCTTTCACAATATTCCCCCTGAAGAGAGGGATCTGTGGCTCAGCAGCTCACTGTAATGTCCAATCAATAGGAGGCAGTGGAAACAGAGTGATGGATGAGCCTGTGTTATAGTGGTTGGGCTCTAGCAGGCAGGGACAATCCTAGACAGACCCATCCTGGGTTCAAATAGTTTCTGTTTTCTTGAAAATACTTTTGAATTTTTTTAATTGGCCCTAACTGGAGTGCCCGGAGTGCCAAATGGGTGGGGTTTGTACTTTTGGAACTAATCCATTGGTTCCATTGCAAAAGAAAGCTGTATCAGGTGCAGCTTTGATACGTTTCAAGTACTTGAAAGTAAACAAATACTATTTCAACCCAGGTTTGAAGCCTAGGCTTGTCCTCACCTGTCACACATACGTGAGAGAAGATGAAGGTTGTTGGATGAGGGGTGGTTGAAAGGGGACCGAAGGGGACCCTCGTCGTAACAGGTGTAGCAGAGTTTGTCATTTGTCAATCAGAAACTGTAGCAGAGGGAGGAGGCCCAGTATTAGTGCACTGTAGCAGAGGGAGGAGGTCTAGTATTAGTACACTGTAGCAGAGGGAGGAGGCCCAGTATTAGTGCACTGTAGCAGAGGGAGGAGGTCCAGTATTAGTGCACTGTAGCAGAGGGAGGAGGCCCAGTATTAGTGCACTGTAGCAGAGGGAGGAGGTCCAGTATTAGTGCACTGTAGCAGAGGAAGGAGGTCTAGTATTAGTGCACTGTAGCAGAGGGAGGAGGTCTAGTATTAGTGCACTGTAGCAGAGGGAGGAGGCCCAGTATTAGTGCACCTCTAGCAGAGGGAGGAGGCCCAGTATTAGTGCAATATAGCAGAGGGAGGGGGTCCAGTATTAGTCCACTATTGCAGAGGGAGGAGGCCCAGTATTAGTGCAATATAGCAGAGGGAGGGGTTCCAGTATTAGTGCATTATAGCAGAAGGAGGAGGCCCAGTATTTAGTGCACCACAGCAGAGGGAGGGGGTCCAGTGGTAGAGCACTATAGCAGAGAGAGGGGGTCCAGTATTAGTGCACTATAGCAGAATTATAGCAAAGGGAGGGGGTCCAGTATTAGTCTACGACAGCAGAGGGAGGGTCCAGTATTAGTCTACGACAGCAGAGGGAGGGGGTCCAGTATTAGTCCAATTATAGCAGAGGGAGGAGGTCCAGTATTAGTACACTATAGCAGGGGAGGGGGTCCAGTATTAGTACACTATAGCAGAGGGAGGGGGTCCAGTATTAGTGTACGACAGCAGAGGGAGGGGTCCAGTATTGGTACACTACAGCAGAGGGAGGGGGTCCAGTATTAGTCTACGACAGCAGAGGGAAGGGGTCCAGTATAAGTGCACTATAGCAGAGGGAGGAGACCCAGTTTTAGTCTATGACAGCAGAGGGAGGGGGTCTAGTATTAGTCGACGACAGCAGAGGGAGGGGGTCCAGTATTAGTCTACGACAGCAGAGGGAGGGGGTCCAGTATTAGTCCAATATAGCAGAGGGAGGGGGTCCAGTATTAGTCCAATATAGCAGAGGGAGGGGGTCCAGTATTAGTCCAATATAGCAGAGGGAGGGGGTCCAGCATTAGTCCAATATAGCAGAGGGGAGGGGTCCAGTATTAGTCCAATATAGCAGAGGGAGGGGGTCCAGTATTAGTCCAATATAGCAGAGGGAGGGCGTCCAGTATTAGTCCAATATAGCAGAGGGAGGGGGTCCAGTATTAGTCCAATATAGCAGAGGGAGGGGGTCCAGCATTAGTCTACGACAGCAGAGGGAGGGGGTCCAGTATTAGTCCACTATAGCAGAGGGAGGGGGTCCAGTATTAGTCTACGACAGCAGAGGGAAGGGGTCCAGTATTAGTCCACTATAGCAGAGGGAGGGGGTCCAGTATTAGTGCACTATAGCAGAGGGAAGGAGTCCAGTATTAGTACACTATAGCAGAGGGATGGGGTCCAGTATTAGTCCACTATAGCAGAGGGAAGGGGTCCAGTATTAGCCCAATATAGCAGAGGGAGGGGGTCCAGCATTAGTCTACGACAGCAGAGGGAGGGGGTCCAGTATTAGTCCACTATAGCAGAGGGAGGGGGTCCAGCATTAGTCTACGACAGCTGAGGGAGGGGGTCCAGCATTAGCCTACGACAGCAGAGGGAGGGGGTCCAGCATTAGTCTACGACAGCAGAGGGAAGGGGTCCAGCATTAGTCTACGACAGCAGAGGGAGGGGTCCAGTATTAGTCTACGACAGCAGAGGGAGGGGTCCAGCATTAGTCTACGACAGCAGAGGGAGGGGGTCCAGCATTAGTCTACGACAGCAGAGGGAGGGGGTCCAGTATTAGTCCACTATAGCAGAGGGAAGGGGTCCAGTATTAGTCCACTATAGCAGAGGGAAGGGGTCCAGTATTAGTCCACTATAGCAGAGGGAGGGGGTCCAGTATTAGTCCACTATAGCAGAGGGAAGGGGGTCCAGTATTAGTCCACTATAGCAGAGGGAGGGGGTCCAGTATTCCTCCACTATAGCAGAGGGAAGGGGTCCAGTATTAGTCCACTATAGCAGAGGGAGGAGGTCCAGTATTAGTCCACTATAGCAGAGGGAGGTGGTCCAGTATTCCTCCACTATAGCAGAGGGAGGGGGTCCAGTATTAGTACACTATAGCAGAGGGAGGGGGTCCAGTATTAGTCCGCTATAGCAGAGGGAGGGGGTCCAGTATTAGTGCACTATAGCAGAGGGAGGGGGTCCAGTATTAGTACACTATAGCAGAGGGAGAGGTCCAGTATTAGTGCACTATAGCAGAGGGAGGATGTCCATTATTAGTTCACTATAGCAGAGGGAGGGGGTCCAGTATTCCTCCACTATAGCAGAGGGAGGGGGTCCAGTATTAGTGCACTATAGCAGAGGGAGGGGGTCCAGTATTAGTGCACTATAGCAGAGGGAAGGGGACCAATAGTAAAGGTTTGAGGGTGATATTTATAGAAATAAATTTGCTCTCAAGAGTGGTTGTTCAGTCTTCTTTTTATTTGTTGACCTCACACAGAAGAGGACTATACAGCAATGCCTTGCAGCCATAATGCAGAGGAACTTATTATTGTGTGGGTACAGTAGGTCAGAAAGATACAGAGAGAAAATAGAGATTGTGGGAGAAACTTGGTGACCTGTAACATTTGACATCCACACTGCAGAAGAAACTATGAACTTTGAAACAATTGCCTAAATTCAAACCTCCTATATGCCTTGTTTGATTTGCTATAGTCCTATATGCCTTGTTTGATTTGCTATAGTCCTATATGCCTTGTTTGATCTGGTATAGTCCTATATGCCTTGTTTGATCTGGTATAGTCCTATATGCCTTGTTTGATTTGCTATAGTCCTATATGCCTTGTTTGATTTGCTATAGTCCTATATGCCTTGTTTGATTTGCTATAGTCCTATATGCCTTGTTTGATTTGCTATAGTCCTATATGCCTTGTTTGATTTGCTATAGTCCTATATGCCTTGTTTGATCTGGTATAGTCCTGCATGCCTTGTTTGATCTACTATAGTCCTATATGTCATGTTTGATCTGATATAGTCCTGCATGCCTTGTTTGTTCTGATATAGTCTTGTATGTCATGTTTGATCTGATATAGTCCTGCATGCCTTGTTTGTTCTGATATAGTCTTGTATGTCATGTTTGATCTGCTATAGTCCTGTATGCCTTGTTTGTTCTGATATAGTCTTGTATGTCATGTTTGATCTGATATAGTCATGTCTGATCTGATATAGTCATGTCTGATCTGATATAGTCTTGTATGTCATGTTTGATCTGATATAGTCATGTTTGATCTGATATAGTCATGTCTGATCTGATATAGTCTTGTCTGATCTGATATAGTCTTGTATGTCATTTTTGATCTGATATAGTCTTGTATGCCATGTTTGATCTGATATAGTCATGTTTGATCTGATATAGTCTTGTCTGATCTGATATAGTCTTGTATGTCATGTTTGATCTGATATAGTCTTGTATGCCATGTTTGATCTGATATAGTCTTGTATGCCATGTTTGATCTGATATAGTCCTGTATGTCATGTTTGATCTGATATAGTCTTGTATGCCATGTTTGATCTGATATAGTCCTGTATGTCATGTTTGATCTGATATAGTCTTGTATGTCATGTTTGATCTGATATAGTCTTGTATGTCATGTTTGATCTGATATAGTCTTGTATGTCATGTTTGATCTGATATAGTCCTGTATGTCATGTTTGATCTGATATAGTCTTGTATGTCATGTTTGATCTGATATAGTCTTGTATGCCATGTTTGATCTGATATAGTCTTGTATGTCATGTTTGATCTGATATAGTCTTGTATGTCATGTTTGATCTGATATAGTCTTGTATGTCATGTTTGATCTGATATAGTCTTGTATGCCATGTTTGATCTGATATAGTCTTGTATGCCATGTTTGATCTGATATAGTCCTGTATGTCATGTTTGATCTGATATAGTCTTGTATGCCTTGTTTGATCTGATATAGTCCTGTATGTCATGTTTGATCTGATATAGTCTTGTATGCCATGTTTGATCTGATATAGTCCTGTATGTCATGTTTGATCTGATATAGTCTTGTATGCCATGTTTGATCTGATATAGTCCTGTATGTCATGTTTGATCTGATATAGTCTTGTATGTCATGTTTGATCTGATATAGTCTTGTATGTCATGTTTGATCTGATATAGTCTTGTATGTCATGTTTGATCTGATATAGTCCTGTATGTCATGTTTGATCTGATATAGTATTGTATGTCATGTTTGATCTGATATAGTCTTGTATGTCATGTTTGATCTGATATAGTCTTGTATGTCATGTTTGATCTGATATAGTCTTGTATGTCATGTTTGATCTGATATAGTCTTGTATGCCATGTTTGATCTGATATAGTCTTGTATGTCATGTTTGATCTGATATAGTCTTGTATGTCATGTTTGATCTGATATAGTCTTGTATGTCATGTTTGATCTGATATAGTCTTGTATGTCATGTTTGATCTGATATAGTCTTGTATGTCATGTTTGATCTGATATAGTCTTGTATGTCATGTTTGATCTGATATAGTCTTGTATGTCATGTTTGATCTGATATAGTCCTGTATGTCATGTTTGATCTGATATAGTCTTGTATGTCATGTTTGATCTGATATAGTCCTGTATGTCATGTTTGATCTGATATAGTCTTGTATGTCATGTTTGATCTGATATAGTATTGTATGCCATGTTTGATCTGATATAGTCATGTCTGATCTGATATAGTATTGTATGCCATGTTTGATCTGATATAGTCTTGTATGTCATGTTTGATCTGATATAGTCTTGTATGCCATGTTTGATCTGATATAGTCTTGTATGCCATGTTTGATCTGATATAGTCTTGTATGTCATGTTTGATCTGATATAGTCTTGTATGCCATGTTTGATCTGATATAGTCTTGTATGCCATGTTTGATCTGATATAGTCTTGTATGTCATGTTTGATCTGATATAGTCTTGTATGCCATGTTTGATCTGATATAGTCTTGTATGTCATGTTTGATCTGATATAGTCTTGTATGCCATGTTTGATCTGATATAGTCTTGTATGTCATGTTTGATCTGATATAGTCTTGTATGCCATGTTTGATCTGATATAGTCTTGTATGCCATGTTTGATCTGATATAGTCTTGTATGCCATGTTTGATCTGATATAGTCTTGTATGTCATGTTTGATCTGATATAGTCTTGTATGTCATGTTTGATCTGATATAGTCTTGTATGCCATGTTTGATCTGATATAGTCTTGTATGTCATGTTTGATCTGATATAGTCTTGTATGCCATGTTTGATCTGATATAGTCTTGTATGCCATGTTTGATCTGATATAGTCCTGTATGCCATGTTTGATCTGATATAGTCTTGTATGCCATGCTTGGTCTGCTATAGTGCTGTTGCTTCAGGTTCTACGCAATAAAGCTGTGTGGATGCATATTTACCTTCAAACAGGCTGACCTGACAACATGTCCCGGTTCCCACATACAGCCCCTTCCCCCCACAGCCCCTTCTCCCCCACATGGAGACAAGGGGAAAGACTTTAATTACACACTGAGGGTAAGTTCAACAGCAATTAGTCTGCAGTGAAAATAACTGACCCATACACTCAGCCAGCCAGACTTGAGTTGAAATAGGCCTACTATTTTGTTTTTCTTTCTAATCATTTGAGTGTTAGTTTGATTTAGTCTGCCTGGAGTGCCAGATGCATGTGGTTCACACATTTTGGACTGTTTCATTGGTTCTATATTGTGCCAGGCAAGTGCAGTTGACAGAAAACAAATACTATTTGTCTCAGTCTACATCTCTCGGGCACACTCTCTCTGGCCTCTACTGGCTTATCTAGGAAATAGCTATGAAACTTGACTATGTGAACTGCTTGGAAAAACACTGAAAGCAAAAAGAGTTGAAATACAAGACTGCAATAGAGGAAAAAGACAGAGACATACAGCAGACAAGAGATATATACGAGACACAGACAGATTCCCCAAAGGAAAGATTATACCCATTTACTTCTCCTTGGCATGCAGAATGAGAGGGGAAATGATAGCCCAGAGAGGTTGTTTTAACATTAAACACCACACCGTCACAGAGAGAGAAATATGTGGCATGCCTAATTAGATTACATTGTTGTTGTTTTTGCTGTGGGTTATGAAATCCATCCTGTCTTTCTAGGAGAGATTATGGAGTGCCTCTGTCACAGCTCCTGAAAGGAGAGATAAGGCTATAGAAGACAGATTGCTCCCTCTGCAGAGAGAGAGAGAGAGAGAGAGAGAGAGAGAGAGTCCTGTGTGTGTGGTGTATGTGGTGTATGTGTAAACGTTCACGCACGCCACAGTGTCTCCATTGCCCCACGCCACGTTTCATATTTCTTGTAATGAGACACAGCAGAACCCAAAGAAAGAAAACTCCCGTTAGAGCGGATCTGGGTCGGATCAGGCCGGGATTTTGGACAGGACAAAGACTAGGTTCCATTCCCACTGTGAGGGGGGGGGGGCTGATGCATATTTACATTCAAACGGGCTGACCTGACAACAAGCCCCGGTTCCCACACACAGCCCCTTCCCCCCACAGGGAGACAAGGGGAAATACTTTAATTATACACTGAGGGTAAGTTCAACAGCAATTAGTCTGCTGTGAGACCAGACTGAACCAAATCCCTTTTATTGTCAAATGTCCAGACACTAGGGTGTTATTAACTAAGTCTATAGGTTCTTTCTGGGGGTTAAAGTATGTGATTTTGTATTGGGAAAGAGATTCTGAAAAGTTGATTTAATAGACCCAAATTGCCAGCGCTTTGCTTGTATGCCCCATGTACTCCAACCCATTCTCATATACAGACAAATGTGCTCCCTCCCATCCTGCTCAGAGTGTGTGTCTGCATGTGCATCCTTCTATGTGCATCTGTGTGTGTCCCCGAGTGGGCATGGTTGCGTGGGAATCCAGCTGAATGAGTCTCCAAATCGTGCTTCATTGACAGCATGGCCAATGTTGAATGTTTATCATTTTAAACTTGGAAAATAGCCCCTTAATCCCAGATTTGGGACCACACAACCACTGTCACTGATTCCTTCCAAACCACTCGTTGAATTTGTGATTTCAAACTTGTTGTGTAATGTTTATGTCCAATGGCTGATGAGCATCGATATGTTTTCTCTATAATTTCTCTTCATTATTTCTCTTTATATGACAAGGATTTAAAAGGATTTGCCAGTAGATTGTCGACTTGATTCATGATGATGACAGCTAACTAAGATTCTGAAAGTATGACGTTGACATGATCAGTCCAATCAAAGCTACCGTAGATATAACGTGATTTGACGTCATTTTATCTGTGGCCAATGACCTTGAGCCTTCTTGGATGGGCACTTCTATGGCAGCAGCCAAAGGGCTAGAATCTTCCATGTCTGCTCTTACACTTGGCAGTGACAAAGTCCCCATGAGTGAGAGAACACTGAGCCCATCTCAGCGCAATGCTCCGTATTTTCTGTTGGCTTGCCTCACCACCACAGAAGAGCTAGGCTGAAACACCTGTATATTGGACCTGCCTGACTCAAGACAACAAAAACGAGACCATGTTTGTATGCGGCTTTATTAACTCAATGAGATATATAATTTTTTACATTGTTTGAAAACTGATATGTGATACGTATTAATGCCAAAATAACATGAAAAACTGACAAGCCTCAGCCCTCATAGAAAAAACAGGTGGGGCTCACCTAAATGACGGGTCGCCACTGATTTCCCTAGACAGAGTGATGCTGGATGTAGAAAATGGCTCAACTTACCTCACTCTCCACTATAAAATCTTAACTAGCTTAGTTTTTCCACTACCCTATTGCGAATGCATCATTAATATTCCGTATTCAAATTATTTTATTGTTCATCTTATGGCTCACTCAGTATTATGAGCCAAATTATCATCAGAAAGGTGTTTGCTTGCCTTCCCCAAGGCTGCCCAGGGGCACCATGGTTTCTGGATATCATAAAGTGTCTCATTAACATAGGGTAAACAGCTCTAAAATCAATAGCCACATTCCCCTACACTGAGACACTAACTCAGGAGAGGAGGGGGAAATAAAATGGAGAAAATCAATGCACCCCTTTTTTTATGGAGCCAACATTCACAGTGATGAGAAGAGATAGAAATATGGCCAGGGATATGCTGGAAATCGCTCAATATTTGCACAAGATTCATGTCTAATTAAATGTGGTCTATTAAATCGAGACTTAATTTACTCAAACAAAACATTTTAATAAAGGCGGCCGGAGCGCATCAGATATGGACCAATACAACTTTGACATTGGGAGCTCCTTAATCATTACACATTGCTGGTGTAGCGACCTCTGATGGAGGGAGGGGGGAGGGAGGGGGAGGGAGGGAGGGAGGGAGGGAGGGAGGGAGGGAGGGAGGGAGGGAGGGAGGGAGGGAGGGAGGGAGGGAGGGAGGGAGGGAGGGAGGGAGGGAGGGAGGGAGGGAGGGAGGGAGGGAGGGAGGGAGGGAGGGAGATTGCCTGTATATTAGCTCAACTTCATCAGAGGTATTTCAAATGGTATTACTTTGGCTTGCCCCAAAAGCGTGGTTTTGAGATCTATAATAATTAGATATTAAAATGACCATTGACCTATTATTACTATTTTGATAGCCCTCTCCCTGTGTGTGTGTGTGTGTTTCTGTAAATAAATATAATAAAGTGTGTGCTGTGCAGTGTGATCTAATATCATTCTATTATGATGCGTCCCAGGCAGCTGTCTCTGTCTCCATGGCTGACAGGGGTGTTTTCTAATCTGACAGTTAATCTGTCACCAAGACAGTGTGACAAACGACAGCTAGTGACACTGTGACACCCCTTCCACCACCTCCCAGACTTTGCTTTAATCACTCACTATATAATACACAATTTAATAAAGCCTGTGTGTTATTACACAGAGGTACAGTTTAAGCATGATGTGTTTTTCATTCTGATAATTACAGTACTCAGCACTTTGTTTTGTTAGATGAAATCAAATTAATTTAGTATTAAATGTGATTACCAGGATCTCAGGTCATATAGCAATAGAGTATTCTCCAGGGAGAGAAAGGGGGAGAGTGTGAGGGGGTGGGGGAGGGAGGGAGGGAGAGAGAGAGAGAGAGAGAGAGAGAGAGAGAGAGAGAGAGAGAGAGAGAGAGAGAGAGAGAGAGAGAGAGAGGGGGGTATATCAGCTCAATCACAGGGTCTTTTATGAGAGAGTGAAATGTTTACTGTAAATTTTTATTGTTTATTTCACTTTTGTTTATTATCTACTTCACTTGCTTTAACAATGTTAACGTATGTTTCCCATGCCAATAAAGCCCTTGCATTGAATTGAGAGAGAGCGAGAGAGAGAGAGAGAGAGAGAGAGAGAGAGAGATCTCAACATGCCCTTAATTGTGTTAACTGAGGTGCTTTACAAAATAACTCAACAATTGTAGACATTTTCCACTTGGCAGTTGAACCTGATGCATTATTAAACCAGACATATTAAGGTCTATTTTCATGTCACCCCTCAACCTGTCATGCTTAGCTTATAGAGTATGTGGAAAACCAAGTATCTCTCCATTGCCTTACAAGTGATGACTCAGACTCCACAGATCAAACAGTCGTAATGACACGGCAGTCAAGTGGCCACTTGTAAACAGGCCATATAGACGTCCTCTGGGAGAGGAGGGCAATACAATATCGGACACCATACGTTTAAAGTCTAAAGTGTCTCCATAGTGTTGTTTCCACCTTCCCGCTCTACTTTAGGTTTTATTGCCAGTCAGCCGAGCCGCAGAGAAAATGAGGCAAGTTAAATCCATCAGCTCATTTATCAAGAGGCCACAACGTGGGCTTGGTGCACTGGGTTCTCTCTCTCTCTTTTCTCTTCCTCTCTTCTGCTCCCTCTCTCCATTTCTCTGTTGAAAGTGCTACTCATATCTGCTTGTAAGGGTATATTATTCTCCACATAAACAGCGATGTTACTGTATTGAGACAAAGCATGAATAAAGGCTATCAGAGGGAGAATAGTTACAGCAATGCTGTCGGACAAGTTGACATTCCTCTTCATGGTGCATTAGAAGAAAGGTTACATGCAGTTTATACTGTTTCACAGTGTTTATACAGTGTTTCACAGTGTTTTTATACTGTTTCACAGTGTTTATACTGTTTCACAGTGTTTTTAAACTGTTTCACAGTGTTTTTAAACTGTTTCACAGTGTTTATATACTGTATCACAATGTATATACTGTTTCACAGTGTTTATACTATTTCACCGTGTTTTTACACTGTTTCACAGTGTTTATATTGTTTCACAGTGTTTATACTGTTTCACAGTGTTTTTATACTGTTTCACAGTGTTTATATTGTTTCAGAGTGTTTATACTGTTCACAGTGTTTATACTATTTCACCGTGTTTTTATACTGTTTCACAGTGTTTATATTGTTTCACAGTGTTTTTATACTGTTTCACAGTGTTTATATACTGTATCACAATGTATATACTGTTTCACAGTGTTTATACTATTTCACAGTGTTTTTATACTGTTTCACAGTGTTTATATTGTTTCACAGTGTTTTTATACTGTTTCACAGTTTTTATACTGTTTCACAGTTTTTATACTGTTTCACAGTGTTTTTAAACTGTTTCACAGTGTTTTTAAACTGTTTCACAGTGTTTTTATACTGTATCACAATGTATATACTGTTTCACAGTGTTTATACTATTTCACCGTGTTTTTACACTGTTTCACAGTGTTTATATTGTTTCACAGTGTTTATACTGTTTCACAGTGTTTTTATACTGTTTCACAGTGTTTATATTGTTTCACAGTGTTTATACTGTTTCACAGTGTTTTTATACTGTTTCACAGTGTTTATATTGTTTCACAGTGTTTATACTTTCACAGTGTTTTTATACTGTTTCAGAGTGTTTATACTGTCACAGTGTTTTTATACTGTTTCACAGTGTTTATACTGTTTCACAGTGTTTATACTGCTTCACAGTGTTTATACTGTTTCACAGTGTTTATACTGTTTCAGAGTGTGTATACTGTTTCACAGTATTTTTATACTGTTTCGCAGTTTTTATATTGTTTCACAGTGTTTATACTGTTTCACAGTGTTTATACTGTTTCACATTATTTATACTGTTTCACAGTGTTTATACTGTTTCAGTATTTATACTGTTTCACAGTGTTTATACTGTTTCAGAGTGTTTATACTGTCACAGTGTTTTTATACTGTTTCACGGTGTTTATACTGTTTCACAGTGTTTATACTGTTTCAGTATTTATACTGTTTCACAGTGTTTATACTGCTTCACAGTGTTTTTGAACGGTTTCACAGTGTTTATACTGTTTCACAGTGTTTATACTGTTTCACATTATTTATACTGTTTCACAGTGTTTATACTGTTTCAGTATTTATACTGTTTCATTATTTATACTGTTTCACAGTGTTTATACTGTTTCAGTATTTATACTGTTTCAGTGTTTATACAGTGTTTATACTGCTTCACAGTGTTTTTGAACGGTTTCACAGTGTTTATACTGTTTCACAGTGTTTATACTGTTTCAGTATTTATACTGTTTCACAGTGTTTATACTGTTTCAGAGTGTTTATACTGTCACAGTGTTTTTATACTGTTTCACGGTGTTTATACTGTTTCACAGTGTTTATACTGTTTCAGTATTTATACTGTTTCACAGTGTTTATACTGCTTCACAGTGTTTTTGAACGGTTTCACAGTGTTTATACTGTTTCACAGTGTTTATACTGTTTCAGTATTTATACTGTTTCACAGTGTTTATAATGTTTCACAGTGCTTTTATACTGTTTCACATTATGTATACTGTTTCACAGTGTTTATACTGTTTCAGTATTTATACTGTTTCACAGTGTTTATACTGTTTCAGAGTGTTTATACTGCTTCACAGTGTTTTTGAACGGTTTCACAGTGTTTATACTGTTTCACAGTGTTTATACTGTTTCACAGTGTTTATACTGCTTTCACAGTGTTTTTGAACGGTTTCACAGTGTTTATACTGTTTCACAGTGTTTATACTGTTTCACAGTGTTTATACTGTTTCAGAGTGTTTATACTGTCACAGTGTTTTTATACTGTTTCACGGTGTTTATACTGTTTCACAGTGTTTATACTGTTTCAGTATTTATACTGTTTCACAGTGTTTATACTGCTTCACAGTGTTTTTGAACGGTTTCACAGTGTTTATACTGTTTCACAGTGTTTATACTGTTTCAGTATTTATACTGTTTCACAGTATCTATAATGTTTCACCGTGCTTTTATACTGTTTCACATTATGTATACTGTTTCACAGTGTTTATACTGTTTCAGTATTTATACTGTTTCACAGTGTTTTTATACTGTTTCACAGTGTTATACTGTTTCACAGTGTTTTTATACTGTTTCACAGTGTTTTTATACTGTTTCACAGTGTTTATACTGCTTCACAGTGTTTATATTGTTTCACAGTGTTTATACTGTTTCACATTATGTATACTGTTTCACAGTGTTTATACTGTTTCAGTATTTATACTGTTTCACAGTGTTTTTATACTGTTTCACAGTGTTTATATTGTTTCACAGTGTTTATATTGTTTCACAGTGTTTATACTGTCTGACAGTGTTTATACTGTTTCACAGTGTTTATACTGATTCAGTTTTTATACTGTTTCACCGTGTTTATATTGTTTCACAGTGTTTATACTGTTTCACATTATTTATACTGTTTCACATTGTTTATACTGTTTCACAGTGTTTATACTGTTTCACAGTGTTTATACTGTTTCAGTATTTATACTGTTTCACAGTGTTTATACTGTTTGACAGTTTTATACTGTTTGACAGTGTTTATACTGTTTCACAGTATTTATACTGTTTCACAGTGTTTATATTGCGGGTATATATTGAAGATTCATTCCAGCATTGAATGCATGTCTTATTTACATGGTTTTCATGTAAGACCTTGAACAACACAGATTATGTTCAGAAAAGACAAGAGTGTTTCCTGGGTGTGCTGTGAGTTTTACAGACCAGCAGCATAATCAAATGTCTTATACAACCATAAAAGATTCATGGCTAGTTCTACAGAAAATGGAATGATGAGAGTTTGCTCCTCCAGGATGATGTTTCACAGTGTTTATACTGTTTCACATTATTTATACTGTTTCACAGTGTTTATACTGTTTCAGTATTTATACTGTTTCACAGTATCTATAATGTTTCACCGTGTTTTTATACTGTTTCACATTATTTATACTGTATCACAATGTATATACTGTTTCACAGTGTTTATACTATTTCACCGTGTTTTTACACTGTTTCACAGTGTTTATATTGTTTCACAGTGTTTATACTGTTTCACAGTGTTTTTATACTGTTTCACAGTGTTTATACTGTTTCACAGTGTTTATACTGTTTCACAGTGTTTATACTATTTCACAGTGTTTTTACACTGTTTCACAGTGTTTATATTGTTTCACAGTGTTTATAATGTTTCACAGTGTTTTTATACTGTTTCACAGTGTTTATATTGTTTCACAGTGTTTATACTGTTTCACAGTGTTTTTATACTGTTTCACAGTGTTTATATTGTTTCACAGTGTTTTTATACTGTTTCACAGTTTTTATACTGTTTCACAGTGTTTTTAAACTGTTTCACAGTGTTTTTAAACTGTTTCACAGTGTTTTTATACTGTATCACAATGTATATACTGTTTCACAGTGTTTATACTATTTCACCGTGTTTTACACTGTTTCACAGTGTTTATATTGTTTCACAGTGTTTATACTGTTTCACAGTGTTTTTATACTGTTTCACAGTGTTTATATTGTTTCACAGTGTTTATACTGTTTCACAGTGTTTTTATACTGTTTCACAGTGTTTATATTGTTTCACAGTGTTTATACTTTCACAGTGTTTTTATACTGTTTCAGAGTGTTTATACTGTCACAGTGTTTTTATACTGTTTCACAGTGTTTATAATATTTCACAGTGTTTATACTGCTTCACAGTGTTTATACTGTTTCACAGTGTTTATACTGTTTCAGAGTGTGTATACTGTTTCACAGTGTTTATACTGTTTCAGAGTGTGTATACTGTTTCACAGTATTTTTATACTGTTTCGCAGTTTTTATATTGTTTCACAGTGTTTATACTGTTTCACAGTGTTTATACTTTTTAGAGTGTGTCTACTGTTTCACAGTGTTTATACTGTTTCAGAGTGTTTATACTGTTTCACAGTGTTTTTATACTGTTTCACAGTGTTTATACTGTTCACAGTGTTTATACTATTTCACCGTGTTTTTATACTGTTTCACAGTGTTTATATTGTTTCACAGTGTTTTTATACTGTTTCACAGTGTTTATACTGTTTCACATTGTTTTTAAACTGTTTCACAGTGTTTTTAAACTGTTTCACAGTGTTTATATACTGTATCACAATGTATATACTGTTTCACAGTGTTTATACTATTTCACAGTGTTTTTATACTGTTTCACAGTGTTTATATTGTTTCACAGTGTTTATACTGTTTCACAGTGTTTTTATACTGTTTCACAGTGTTTATATTGTTTCACAGTGTTTATACTGTTTCACAGTGTTTTTATACTGTTTCACAGTGTTTATATTGTTTCACAGTGTTTATACTTTCACAGTGTTTTTATACTGTTTCAGAGTGTTTATACTGTCACAGTGTTTTTATACTGTTTCACAGTGTTTATAATATTTCACAGTGTTTATACTGCTTCACAGTGTTTATACTGTTTCACAGTGTTTATACTGTTTCAGAGTGTGTATACTGTTTCACAGTGTTTATACTGTTTCAGAGTGTGTATACTGTTTCACAGTATTTTTATACTGTTTCGCAGTTTTTATATTGTTTCACAGTGTTTATACTGTTTCACAGTGTTTATACTGTTTCACATTATTTATACTGTTTCACAGTGTTTATACTGTTTCAGTATTTATACTGTTTCACAGTGTTTATACTGTTTCAGAGTGTTTATACTGTCACAGTGTTTTTATACTGTTTCACGGTGTTTATACTGTTTCACAGTGTTTATACTGTTTCAGAGTGTGTATACTGTTTCACAGTGTTTATACTGTTTCAGAGTGTGTATACTGTTTCACAGTATTTTTATACTGTTTCGCAGTTTTTATATTGTTTCACAGTGTTTATACTGTTTCACAGTGTTTATACTGTTTCAGTATTTATACTGTTTCACAGTGTTTATACTGCTTCACAGTGTTTTTGAACGGTTTCACAGTGTTTATACTGTTTCACAGTGTTTATACTGTTTCACATTATTTATACTGTTTCACAGTGTTTATACTGTTTCAGTATTTATACTGTTTCACAGTATCTATAATGTTTCACCGTGTTTTTATACTGTTTCACATTATTTATACTGTTTCACAGTGTTTATACTGTTTCAGTATTTATACTGTTTCACAGTGTTTTTATACTGTTTCACAGTGTTATACTGTTTCACAGTGTTTTTATCCTGTTTCACAGTGTTTATACTGTTTCAGTATTTATACTGTTTCACAGTGTTTATATTGTTTCACAGTGTTTATATTGTTTCACAGTGTTTATACTGTCTGACAGTGTTTATACTGCTTCACAGTGTTTATCCTGTTTCACAGTGTTTATACTGTTTCAGTATTTATAATGTTTCAGTATTTATACTGTTTCACAGTGTTTATATTGTTTCACAGTGTTTATATTGTTTCACAGTGTTTATACTGTCTGACAGTGTTTATACTGTTTCACAGTGTTTATACTGATTCAGTTTTTATACTGTTTCACCGTGTTTATATTGTTTCACAGTGTTTATACTGTTTCACATTATTTATACTGTTTCACATTATTTATACTGTTTCACAGTGTTTATACTGTTTCACAGTGTTTATACTGTTTCAGTATTTATACTGTTTCACAGTGTTTATACTGTTTGACAGTTTTATACTGTTTGACAGTGTTTATACTGTTTCACAGTATTTATACTGTTTCACAGTGTTTATATTGCGGGTATATATTGAAGATTCATTCCAGCATTGAATGCATGTCTTATTTACATGGTTTTCATGTAAGACCTTGAACAACACAGATTATGTTCAGAAAAGACAAGAGTGTTTCCTGGGTGTGCTGTGAGTTTTACAGACCAGCAGCATAATCAAATGTCTTATACAACCATAAAAGATTCATGGCTAGTTCTACAGAAAATGGGATGATGAGAGTTTGCTCCTCCAGGATGATGTTACATTTTTACTGTACTACAGAGAGACACAATGGTATGTGTCTAGGTGACACAGAGTTGCAGGCAATGAGCCAATCAGAACAGATCATCAGTACCATTTTATAGAAATGATGCAACCTAAGTTTAATTAACAAGCAGTGAAAAGAGGTCATAGGCAAGCACTTTTGAACTGTTTCAAGAGGTTAAATAAGAATGCTTTTGTAGCATCAGATTCTTCTTTAATCAGAGTGTGTTCTCCATCTCTCTCTCTGTCTTGGTGCAGCTCTGGGGTCGTCCATATCGGGTATCTTCGTAATTCAGTTGTCAAACTCATTTAGGCAGATGGACGTGAGGCTCCAAGTTCCTGTCTGCACTGCACGGGAGGCTATGGGACGAGGGGAGGAGATGGGTTTAGTAGACATCCAGTCATCTTCACAGGGAAAGCAAGGGCATCGCTGTCCAATTGTCTGGAGAAGTAGTATAGAATAAAGCACAGTGTTACCCTGCACTGGCCTTGGCCACTTTAGAGAACAGAGAGAAAGGGACAAGCTAGCCATGAATAAGACCCATACATTTCATACACAGAGATAAATACTTACCATTTATTCATATGAGTTGAAAAAAAAATGTTGCTAGGGGCAATTTTACTGCCTAGCTTGTCAGTTGTTGTTAACAGGCTATTTAGACATTTTCCCCTTTCCTTCTACTGATCAGATACAGAAAAGGCCTCCCGTAGTTAATAGCTAGTAACTAAACCCCCCACTGACTGAACCCACCATTAAAATAAATTGACTATCTAGCATCCATGACTTATGAACTATTTTTGATGGCTAATTAACTGGTGGAGGTCTAATAGGCATGGCTCTGTGTTTATCATTCCACCACCAGCAGACTGATTAACATATTAATCAACTGCCTAATTTGCATCTCAGTGTAGTGTCATCCCCCCCAGCTTTTTGTCAAACAGTGGCTGTTTCTGTTATTGATTTGTGATCCTACCACACAAAGCTCTGAAAAGGAAACCGTTGGGAGAGATTGTAAAACACGATTTTCCTTTATCTGGAATCAAAACAAATGTGGAACGACTATGCAGTAGACTATTTCAGATAAAAGCCCTCTCCAGATATTTTTACAAAGCACCAATAAAACTTGAAACCAGACACATTTCAGTAGATCTGAAATGACCAACAGATAATAAAAGGACCAGAAAATAACACTCCTTACATTGTGGAACTTTTATGTTTCAGTCTAGATGTATATCAGCCTAGATGTATAGTTTTTGTCTTCTGAGGCCCAGAGTTAGACAGCTGCCTCCACGTCTCTTCTCCCCTCCTCTCAAACTGCAAATCAACACAGCTGGAGATTACCCCTCCACCTACCAGAGCTCTGAAAGCTGCCCTGAGAGCTGGGAGTGAGGACACTAACACTGGGCATGAGCCAGCTGACCTACAGGAGGCTGAGAGGCTGGGGAGGGGAGGCTGCTCTCTGGATCAGAGACGCAGGACTGTGTACGTGACCCCAGGGTTAACTCAAGGTTAAGAGACAACACTCCACAATGTTGTCGGGACTTCCTGGTTTTGCCAATACGCTACTTTCCCCTTGACCATCTGCGATCCCCATCTCGAAGACGATTGACCCAGCTGACCTCTAGAACGTGACTAGGGTGCAGCAATAGATACTGGCGATACAGTACAGTACAGAATGCTCTCAGTGCTGAGAGAGGTCTTGAGAATATTGTTAGAGAGGATTATTACAACCCTATAGTGAGAGTACTGTAGATATTTTTATACTTTATTTGATTTCAGTAACATTATTCTCCAAAGAGGATTTGATCCATCACACATTCGTTTGGTAATATAACATGTGAAGTGTTCTTCTTCTGCCCACTATGTAGGAGTACATTCATCCACATGGAGAGCTTGGAATGGCCATGACTCTGAAGGATGGCCTTATGTGATTCAAAAGGTTGGATAAAATGTGAAGTGTAAGGAGCATCAGTATGGATGACTAATCACTCATTTGTCATGTCTTTTTCATAACCAGTCTATGCAACTGTTGGATGCCCAGTCAGTCAATACTATGGTCACTAGTCTACATGGAAAACAGTACCATAAGCATTTAGCATATAAAAGGCATACAAAGATATTGGTTCCGCACACAGAGATTGGCGTATTATGGGTCATTTAAATATTTATACTATATATGTCATCCTTCTATCAAAGAAAGAGGTTAAATCCCTATACACACTGTCCCTGTGAATAATCCATTATGTCACTGTTGTATCCCACAGAGTATGAGGCAGTACTGAGAGTTCATATATTAGATCATAAACAGTATAATACGTTATTACTCTGTAGAGGGTTATACAAGAGTAACCTATGCCCTAGTTATACAGGATGATGTAACATTTTATAGTCTAATGGAACAAACAGTAATGTTGATGTGGGGGCGTGTGTTGATAATGTGTTTCATGAACAAATGCACAAGGCCCTGGCAAACGGCTGCGGAGAGTTTACACAGCAATATATGCTGGAAGAAAAGAGTAAGAGTGAGCAATTTAAGTGGGATTGACAGGGTCATGATGGGCGGAAGGACAATCCAGCATTAATCCACATTACAGCAATAACTAATCCAACTCATCCTTCAGTTTCAAAATGCTGTACAGTTTTGATCTGAAATCCATGGTTGGTAATCCTAAACCCGCTGCTGATTCCAAAACATAATAGATTCATGAGAATAAGAGAAGGTATCAATTTAGGAAGAGCGGAAAGAAAGAGATAGGGTGGAGCTGACCCACTCACCTCAATGCATCATAGGCTGCAGACTCAGCCTGAAAGGGCACCATATTCAACCTATCATATTTTTAGTTAATTTTTTGGGGGATTTCTGGAAACATGATTCTATTTCCATTTTGGATTCGGGCTGTAGGACAGCGGAACGTGGAGGGGTCAAGTGGTGTGAATGCTTTCTGAAGGCACTGTAGCTTTGTTTGTTGTCTGTGTTTTATGTTCTGTATTTATTTTTTTGCATTGGTATGAGAAAGGTGCCTCACAAATTAGATGTATTTTTATTATTATTATTAATTCAATTCAAATGATATTTGTCACATGCACCGAATACAACAAGTAATATTCTACTTACAAGCTCTATCCCAACGATGCAGATTTCAAATAAGAAAATAAAAACACAAGAGAAATAAAACACACAAGACTGAAGGTTTATACAGGGAATACCAATGCAATATCAATGTGCAGGTGTACGGAGTAGTCGAAGAACCGATAGGTATGTACATGTAGGCGTGGGTTACTTCCTGACTGATGTCTTGAGCTGTTGCATCAATACATCCACATAATTTGTGTCCCTCATGATGCCATCTATTTTGTGAAGTGCACTAGTCCCTCCTGCAGCAAAGCACCCCCAGAAAATAATGCTGTGACCCCCGTGCTTCACGGTTGGGATGGTGTTCTTCGGCTTGCAAGCCGCCCCCTTTTAACTCAAAACATAACAATGGTCTCTATGGCCAAACAGTTCTATTTTTGTTTCATTATACCAGAGGACATTTCTCCAAAAAGTACGATCTCTGTCCCTATGTGCAATTGCAAACTGTAGTCAGGCTTTTTTATGGCGGTTTTAGAGCAGTGCTTCTTCCGTGCTGAGCGGCCTTTCAGATTATGCCGATATTGGACTTGTTTTCCTGTGGATATTGATACTTTTGTACCTGTTTCCTTCAGCATCTTCACAGGGTCTTTTGCTGTTGTTCTGGGATTGATTTGCGTTTTTTGCACCAAAGTATGTTCATCTCTAGGAGACAGAACGCGTCTCCTTCCTGAGCGGTATGAAGGCTGCGTGGTCCCATGGTGTTTATACATGGTGTTTATACTTGCATACTATTGTTTGTACAGACAAACGTGTAACCTTCAGGCGTGGTACCTTCAGGTGTGGTACCTTCAGGCGTTTGGAAATTCGCTGATTTCTTTTGATTTTCCCATGACGTCAAGCAAAGATGCACGGAGTTTGAAGGTAGGCCTTGAAATACATCCACAGGTACACCTCCAATTGACATAAATTATGTCAATTAGAAGCTTCTAAAGCCACAACATAATCTTCTGGAATTTTCCAAGCTGTTTAAAGGCACAGTCAACTTAGTGTATGTAAACTTCTGACCCAGTGGAATTGTGATACAGTGAATTATAAGTGAAATAATCTGTCTGTAAACAATTGTTGGAAAAATTACTTGTGTCATGCACAAAGTAGATGTCCTAACCGACTTGCCAAAACTATACTTTGTTAACAAGAAATTTGTGGAGTGGTTGAAAAACGAGTTTTAATGACTCCAACCTAAGTGTATGTAAACTTCCGACTTCAACTGTAAGTAAAAGCCACAAGTCCAAATCCCCATCTTCACCCATGCCTTAGGAAAGGGCCGATTTAGCAAGCTAGCTACTGCAGGACATCAACACAAGCAGACCAGATATTAAAATTACGTTTTGCTTAGGATGTGATTGGTGTGAAGCCAAAATCCAAACGGGCCTCCCTTGGGGGGCATATTGCTGCATCAGAACAACCCAGAGTTGAGCTCAGTTCAACGCTGATTGGCTAATTATTTTATCATTTTTTGTCAAGGGAGGCCAAATGCTTGCTGGCATCAATCAATCAAATGCTACATCCGCAACATGTCGTACTCTTTTGGTCCAGACAGCATCAGATATATGGGCTACATATATTGAGACAGAGCTGTTTCCCTCGCTCGGATGATTTCCCCATGAGATTCAGCCACTTGCGAATTGACAGAAAATTATGAAAACGCAGAGAGACGAAATATACATTATTTGATGTGTTTATTTATTTCATTAGTCAAATATTTGGGGAAGCCTGGCTTCCCTTGGCATCCATGAATACACACCACTGAATACTAAACCATCTTTTGATTTCTGAATGTATCGGCACCAGGGACTTGGGATGTGGCTGAGTTATTGATGTCATTTTAACCAGGCCTTTTGATGTAAACATATGGAATGTCTAAGTTTCGTAAGCTAGGCTATCTATTTAATTTTTTTATTTATGGATCAAGCCTTAGCAGTCATTCTGATCTTGATCACAATGATCAGTGCTTTTGTGTATTATGTTGCTGTCCAATGGTTCTGAATTTACAATGCACCCAACTGTCCACGTTTTTCTGTGCAATAGCCTTTTGATTTGAACATGTGACGTTTTGGTGTGTCTACTAGACTATTTGATTGAATTGATATACAGTACCAGTCAAAGGTTTAAACACACCTACTCATTCAAGGGTTTTTCTTTATTCGTACTATTTTCTACATTGTAGAATAATAGTGAAGACATCAAAACTATAAAATAATACATATGGAATCATATAGTAACCAAAGAAGTGTTTGCACACTCTTAGCAGTCTCTCAACCAGCTCCACCTGGAATGCTTTTTCAACAGTCTTGAAGGAGTTCCCACATATGTTGAGCACTTGTTGGCTGCTTTTCCTTCACTCTGGGGTCAAACTCATCTGTAACCATCTCAATTGGGTTGAGATTGGGTGATTGTGGAGGCCAGGTCATCTGATGCAGCACTCCATCACTCTCCTTCTTGGTCAAATAGCCCTAACAAAGCCTGGAGATATGTTGGGTCATTGTCCTGTTAAAAAACAAATGATAGTCCCACTAAGTGCAAACCAGATGGGATGACGTATCGCTGCAGAATGTTGTGGTAGCCATGCTGGTTAAGTGTGCCTTGAATAAATCACTGACAGTGTCACCAGCAAAGCACCCCCACACCATCACACCTCCTCCTCCATGCTTCATGGTGGGAACCACACATGCGGAGATCATCTGTTCACATATTCTGCATCTCACAAAAGTCTCAAATTTGGACTCATCAGACCAAAGGACAGATTTCCACCGGTGTAATGTCCATTGTCCGTGTTTCTTGACCCAAGCAAGTCTCTTCTTATTATCGGTGTCCTTTAGTAGTGGTTTCTTTTCAGCAATTTGACCATGAAGGCCTGATTCACTCAGTCTCCTCTGAACAGTTGTGTCTGATGTGATGATGAGATGTGTCTGTTACTTGAACTCTGTGAAGCATTTATTTGGGCTGCAATCTGAAGTGCAGTTACCTGTAATTTAATTATCCTCTGCAGCAGAGGTCACTCTGGGTCTTCCTTTCCTGGAATGAGTAGGTGTGTCCAAACGTTTGACTGGTACTGTATGTTAAAGCACTTTGGTTTCAATAATAAATATGTTGAAATGGAACCAAATGATCTGTTTCTGTCTTCAGTCCTTTTTAAATAGTATAGATGGGCTTTATGGGCTGCAGTATAGGTTGAATGTGATCATCTGCCTATCACCAGCCTAAGTAGGCCCATAACTCCATTCTATTTACAAAGTAATCAAATTGGAAATTAGCTATTATTAGGCTGGTTAATGTGATGCATGTCTGTTGAATTTGGAAAAATCCATGCACACTCGGCCCCGCCCCACCTGCTCAGCCAGTCAGAAGCCGCTACTGTGTTGCGGCAGTAGCATACTGCATACTGTACTTGCTAAATAGTGTGCAATGAGGAGTACATCATATGCAGTTTAAGTATGTTGTACGCTAGTATGGGTATTTGGACACAGCCGCTGTCTCAGAGCCTGTTGGTCTGAGATTCGATGCTCTGGTATCTGCTTGCCGGACAGTTCAGGGAGAACAGTCCATAGCTTGGGTGGCTGAAGTCCATACATACACCTGCACACCCTATTTAAAAGAAGTGCACCATAGTTCCTTTTTACTATTCAGTGCACTAGAGGAACTAGGTTGCTATTTAGGATATAGACAATGGAACTCCACTCAGAACCACTTTTTGCCTTCATCTCATCCACTGTTCTCACCATTCTGAGTACTTTTATCCAAAGGACTGTTGTACAGGGGATCCGTTGAAGTGAAGAAGAAAAAAACACGCTATGAAGATAATTAATTAGGAAAGATGTCTCCAGCAGTATTGTACAGTGACAATACAGTGAATACATTATCCACCATCAATTACCTATCACCACGACAGCATGACATGTTGAATTGTGACGGGAAATTCGACTCAGTTGATTCCACCTTTAGACACAACATAACAGTGAGGGAAAACTAAGCTGCCGGTCACCTAATAAGAGATCAGTATGAACATATTGATCCTGACTCATAGAGGAGAAACTGAAATGCTTGAAAATGCTGACTGGGTCATTTTCCCTTCAGTCATATAACAAAGCGATACATTAACTGTATGGATCTCCTCTCCCTATAACCTCATGTATCCAGTTCCACAAGGTGTGTTCATTGAAACTCTCGTAGAACTGATCTCAAGAGCAGCTGTCAAAGTGTCTCAGATCTAGGATCAGTTTTGTCTTTAAAATCACAATGAATAAAAGGGGGGGACCATATCCTAAATCAGCACTCCTAATCTGTGATACTTTATGAACATGGGCTCAGATCTTATTTCCTGCAGTTGTTTGTATAGCTTTAATTCTGATGGAGGATTCTGGGATTCTAGACACACACTTTTTTCATGTTTTAGGAGGGCACAGGGTAGGGCTTGATTCCCAGTGTGGGCTAAATGCACAACAAAGGCAGCTGTCACTCGATAGCACACCTATTGTGCCATCCCCGCTCTCTCTTTTCAGCCATGTTGGAAACAGCCATGTTGGAAACCGAGAGAGGGAAAGAGATAGATATGGGTTTAGAGAAAGCGAGAAAGATTGGCTTTTATCTTTCCTCTTTGCAGTGCTGCCCTCACAGTGGGCAGGGGGATAATTGGGCATGTAAATAAGCATGCCACCAGATATCCATGCCTAGTGGTAAGCCTGACTTTGTTATATCTTTATATGACTTTGTACAAAGTGATTTTCAATGTGGTTATTCACGGTAAGAGGCATACTAACAGAGAATACTTGAACACCCTTTTGGCTTGACATAGACATCTTTTGACCCCCACCCTCATGTCTGTGACCATTACCATGTTCTACTTTTAACGCACACCTTTCCTATTGAGACATTATCCTGCACCTACTGTGACATTGCTTAAGGTGCCAATGGACCCAGATGGCTCTTCCTTGAAATATGAAACAGACCAGACCATGGAGCTTTGAAACAATATGCTGGAGATTTCTCTCTCTCTCTCTCTCTCTCTCTCTCTCTCTCTCTCTCTCTAGTTTTAACACTCTCATAAAAGACCCTGTGATTGAGCTGATATACCCCTCTCTCTCTCTCTCTCTCTCTCTCTCTGTGTGGTTCTCTCTCTCTGACATTGATAAGGAAGGCTTCTTGAGAAGCACTAGGACTGGGGGGACTGTTAAATTCCCTAACGAGTGTCCTTGTTCGTTTTATGGGCATAGCATTAAAAATCGAACAAGTCTGTAATTGTTTTGAAACTGAGGAGAGAGAATCCTGTGGTGGGTTAGTTTGTACATAATTATAGAGTCAGTAACGTATACTGTAACCCAACAGCACATAATTGTAGTTTGTAACGTACATTGTAACCCAACTGTACATAATGCTCAAGTCTGTAACATACACAATGTTAACTTATGTTACAGAAGTTAATGGAAACATTAATGAGTGATGTGTTGCACTTGGTGACATGAATAAATGTATCATTTTTATCATGTTTCTAACTTCATCCCAGATTGGTTTTACTAAATCATATGTTAGAGCTGTTAAGTTGGGTTTTGACAGTACCATTGGTTCAATAGTTTGTCTCTCTGCTCTGTGAGCACTAATAATCATTGTATGAGACGATATGTGAAGTACGCCCTTGCTTAGTGGAGGCATAAAGCATTATTTCACTCCCCTACAATGTTAACTAGTACAGAAGCAGTGTCTGGGAACGTTAGGGGATTATGGCACATGTTGTTTTGATATGGGGTTTTAACTTTGGTATACGTGTGTGTATATAATGTCCATTTTCATGTATGAGTCAGCTAACGTGTTGGCATCTCCTTTCCCCACAGTGTAGGATTTGTTCACTGTAAGCAGGCAGAATGAGTACTACACACATGGCTCCCATCTCATCTCCCTCTCTGTGCTCTGACACACCTATTCATGTGGGCACTGTTCTCCCTCTACTCTGTCAGGCTGCTGGTTCACTGGGGAAGGAAGCCTGGCGCCTGGCGGGGTCCTCTCTGTGATGCTCCCAGCCTTTTCCGATGCTCTGCATGCGTCAACAGGGAGCACTCAGTGATCTCCTGGAAGAGGAGTTCAACTTTGAGCTCTTTAATGTGTTTCCTGGGAGGCAGGGAGGCAGACGGGGAGGCAGGGAGGCACAGGGGATTCTCTCCTCTCCCCAAGATTTGGGAGTAAGTATGATGCCTGAGATATGAATAAATTAAGGAACTGCTGGTTCTGTTTTTCTGAGCTGTTGATGCTCGGGGAGATAACCTGTAAAAGCGTCGCAGATTCCTCTGAAAATAGTTACCCAAGGGGTGAGCAATTTGAGTAATAGCAAACTATTCATCTTGGTGTGTTTAAGCAAGGCTGCATGGTTACAGTCAGTCAGGGCCTGCAGCCGTTCAGTAGCATTTCCCTTTCCTGCTCTAGGTAACGTATATGACTGTAATGGAATCCAAAATTCAGCAGCATCTGCACAGTAATGTAGCTACAGCAGGCAAGATCTGAATGAAATGTTGGCTAAACTTAGGCTAATAAAGCAGCTATCTAATATACAGTGCCTTGCGAAAGTATTCGGCCCCTTTGAACTTTGCGACCTTTTGCCACATTTCAGGCTTCAAACATAAAGATATAAAACTGTATTTTTTGTGAAGAATCAACAACAAGTGGGACACAATCATGAAGTGGAACGACATTTATTGGATATTTCAAACTTTTTTAACAAATCAAAAACTGAAAAATTGGGTGTGCAAAATTATTCAGCCCCTTTACTTTCAGTGCAGCAAACTCTCTCCAGAAGTTCAGTGAGGATCTCTGAATGATCCAATGTTGACCTAAATGACTAATGATGATAAATACAATCCACCTGTGTGTAATCAAGTCTCCGTATAAATGCACCTGCACTGTGATAGTCTCAGAGGTCCGTTAAAAGCGCAGAGAGCATCATGAAGAACAAGGAACACATCAGGCAGGTCCGAGATACTGTTGTGAAGAAGTTTAAAGCCGGATTTGGATACAAAAAGATTTCCCAAGCTTTAAACATCCCAAGGAGCACTGTGCAAGCGATAATATTGAAATGGAAGGAGTATCAGACCACTGCAAATCTACCAAGACCTGGCCGTCCCTCTAAACTTTCAGCTCATACAAGGAGAAGACTGATCAGAGATGCAGCCAAGAGGCCCATGATCACTCTGGATGAACTGCAGAGATCTACAGCTGAGGTGGGAGACTCTGTCCATTGGACAACAATCAGTCGTATATTGCACAAATCTGGCCTTTATGGAAGAGTGGCAAGAAGAAAGCCATTTCTTAAAGATATCCATAAAAAGTGTTGTTTAAAGTTTGCCACAAGCCACCTGGGAGACACACCAAACATGTGGAAGAAGGTGCTCTGGTCAGATGAAACCAAAATTGAACTTTTTGGCAACAATGCAAAACGTTATGTTTGGCGTGAAAGCAACACAGCTCATCACCCTGAACACGCCATCCCCACTGTCAAACATGGTGGTGGCAGCATCATGGTTTGGGCCTGCTTTTCTTCAGCAGGGACAGGGAAGATGGTTAAAATTGATGGGAAGATGGATGGAGCCAAATACAGGACCATTCTGGAAGAAAACCTGATGGAGTCTACAAAAGACCTGAGACTGGGACGGAGATTTGTCTTCCAACAAGACAATGATCCAAAACATAAAGCAAAATCTACAATGGAATGGTTCAAAAATAAACATATCCAGGTGTTAGAATGGCCAAGTCAAAGTCCAGACCTGAATCCAATCGAGAATCTGTGGAAAGAACTGAAAACTGCTGTTCACAAATGCTCTCCATCCAACCTCACTGAGCTCGAGCTGTTTTGCAAGAAGGAATGGGAAAAAATTTCAGTCTCTCGATGTGCACAACTGATAGAGACATACCCCAAGCGACTTACAGCTGTAATCACAGCAAAGGGTGGCGCTACAAAGTATTAACTTAAGGGGGCTGAATAATTTTGCACGCCCAATTTTTCAGTTTTTGATTTGTTAAAAAAGTTTGAAATATCCAATAAATGTCGTTCCACTTCATGATTGTGTCCCACTTGTTGTTGATTCTTCACAAAGAAATACAGTTTTATATCTTTATGTTTGAAGCCTGAAATGTGGCAAAAGGTCGCAAAGTTCAAGGGGGCCGAATACCTTCGCAAGGCACTGTAGGTTTGTACCCACACAATTTTAAAGGATCAAACAAGAGGACATTTGGAAAGCTATTCACCCTAGCATGTACATGATGGTTCAGTGAACTCAACGAATTTGGTTTTAGATCTGCACCTCGTGTGGATATACGGGCTATTGACAATTAGTCTTATTACAGTCATTACAATCCAGGAGCGACAGAACACTGAGCCTGTTGGAACCATATGCTCCAGTGACATCAATGTGTTTTATGCTGATGTGAAGCTCTACAGGGCCAGGTATTGCATCAGGAGACTGATAACTTGTCTGTCTCATATCTTCGGCTTTTACTGCACCTCTCTCCATTTGTCATGCCATAATCTTTAACGACTCAGGATCTTACATCTAAATAAAAGAGAGAGAGGTTGAAAATGTTATTAAACAAGCAGGAGTGATTTTTATCCAGGGTCACTGAAAAGCATTACCAAAATTGGATACATTTTTAGGTTAATTACCTCAATTTGAATTGGGTAGCCTTGAGTAACACTTCACTCTAAAGAGCCATATAGTTTCAGCAATGCAACATGGTCATGGCTAGAAGGAATAGTTTTGTCAAATTAACCCTAACTCTCTTCCTAAACTTAACCTAATTCTCCTAGCCTACTACATGAATTATCCTAATCTGCTGCAGAAATTCTCCTAACCTGCTATGAAAATTCTAATCTGACAAAAACTGTATCCTGTCTAGTCAAAACCATGCAACATAGGGCATTTGACACTGCTCTTTGAGCACATTTTATCTTTACATATTTGACATTTTAACAACGCTTTTAATCTCTTTAGTTATATAAATGCCACTATTACTCCAGGGATTGTAGATCTTCAGAAGAATAGCTGAAACTCAATGAGTCTTTAAAGAGAATATACAGATGCATCAATACAAAGGAGTCAATAAAGGTAAGAGAAAACTGTTCATGGTTTTCTACATGACACAAAAAAAGATTCTGTTTCAGCATTTGAAGATATGGAGATGTATCATTGAGGTCTTGGCAACATCAGAGCATATAAACTGAAGCGTAATATGACAATGGTATGTTCATGGCCATCACATGCAACAAACTGTACATTATCTACTGACTCCATGGTATTGATGCATCTGTATACTCTCATTATAGAGGACACACATTATTTATTATAACGTACAGTACATGGAGAGAATCGCTTGAAAAAAAACTAGTGACCATCCATTTACCCAAAGTAATAAATAAAGTGGATATCTGATAACACGCCTGCTGTTTACCCTCACTCCTAGGGCAGACGAGAGCCTTAGCTATGCAGTTTGAGAAACAGTTGTTAGTCTCGAAAGCATTACATGGCAACATAGCAATTTTGATAGGACAAAAGGGCTGCGGGCCAGAATGTCTGGGTGTGCTGACCACTACAGACAAGCTCACTCTCATTATCCGTTACAGCCATACTATAGACTCTCAATGGCAACGGAGTACTTGGTACCATAATGATGTCCATGAAAATTATTATTTAAAACAGGGTTTTTGAAACTCTGTATATCTATGGCAGTTCTGCAGAATATAACATTTGTCCACCTACCCCCGAATGAATAGGATAAATTACCAGAGGCTCTCACATGGTCCATTACATTAGGCTGTCTACAGTACATCCCTCCACAAGCCAAAACCACTCTGGCACTCAGCGAACTGTATGGGACCATAAACAAACAAGAAACCGCTCACGCGGGGAGACTTAAAACCGCCCTACCTCACTTCTACCAACATGTCTACGGCGCCACTAGAGGCACTAAAACTCTAGACCACTTTTATTCTAACCACAGAAACGCATACAAGGCCCTCCCTTGTCCTCCCTTTGGCAAATCTGACCATGACTCCATTCTCCAGCTTCATGTTTACAAACCAAAGCTCAAAAAGGAAGTATCATTGATGAGCTCAATACGGAAGTGGTCGGATGAAGCAGACGTGATGCTGCAAGACCGTTTTGATAGGACAGACTGGGATATGTTCCGGGATTCATCCAATAGCATTGAGGAGTTTACCACAACAGTCACAACAGTTTTGGATTACTGTGTGATTGTTGCATGCCGGTTAATGGAGGCAGGTTCTTTTTAGCTATTGCAAAGAGAAACTCTACAGTATAAAGCATTAACTTCTTCAAGCTAGGGTCCTTTTATCTCAATATCCGCTTGACTGACGTGCCCAAAGTAAACTGCCTAGAATTAACATCACGAAGACCGCCACACCGGTGACCGTATTACTACCACACCGGTGACCATATTACTGCCACACCGGCAGTCATGAAGGCAGTCAAATTCCACGTGACCGTTTAGTCATGTTGCGCAACATTTCTATCGGCTATGCAATTGCGCGAGAAAACAGTGTGATGGCCTCTTAAAAAGAGGAGGTTCCCATCAGCTTTCTATAAGCTAGGCCTACTATATTTATTTCTCAACTTTCCTCATATTAAGCACATTGCTTATCTTTACAACAGGAGTATAGCTTGCCCGGCTGGCATGAAAATGAACCATGCGAAAGCATCTTCCATTCGCTATTTAAGTGCATAGATGACATGTATTTTTTCCTGCTGCCCCTGTTTCGATACAGGTGCATGATAATTGTCCACTCTAAATCAAAACAAATTTCAGAAATATATTATTTAGTACATGTAAAGACAGGATTAAATCAAGAATAGTCTGATGGGTGACAATATTAGCCTATCACTTGAATTATTTATTATCACTTGAGAATGATGCTCAGCTTCAGGCAAAAAACAACTTGTTTTTTTTATCATAGTCACACACATCACGTAACCTAGCCCATAGGCGTATATGTTTAGATAAGGTTTGAATCACAACAAAAGTGGTCAAATAACTTCTTAAAATTAAGCAGATTCATCCACTTTACAAGGAGTGTAGAGGCTAACTGATTCATCCACCGCTATGCTTGAAAATATGGAGAGTGGTACACGGTAATGTGTTGTATTGAACACATTGTATTCACAAGAAAAAGTTCATTGCTTTGCCACTTTTTTCAGTGTTACTTTAGTGCATTGTTGCAAACAGGATGCATGTTTTGGAATATTTGTATTCTGTACAGGCCTCCTTTTATCTCTGTCAGTTAGTATTGTGGAGTAACTATCATGTTGTTGATCCACCCTCAGTTTTCTCCTATCACAGCCATTAAACTCTGTAACCACTGGCCTCATGGGGAAATCCCTAAACTCTGTAACTGTTTTAAAGTCACCACCAGCCTCATGGGGAAATCCCTAAACTCTGTAACTGTTTTAAAGTCACCACCGGCCTCATGGGGAAATCCCTAAACTCTGTAACTGTTTTAAAGTCACCACCGGCCTCATGGGGAAATCCTAAACTCTGTAACTGTTTTAAAGTCACCACCGCCTCATGGTGAAATCCTAAACTCTGTTACTGTTTTAAAGTCTCCACCGGCCTCATGGGGAAATCCCTAAACTCTGTAACTGTTTTAAAGTCACCACCGCCTCATGGGGAAATCCTAAACTCTGTTACTGTTTTAAAGTCTCCACCGGCCTCATGGGGAAATCCCTAAACTCTGTAACTGTTTTAAAGTCACCACCGGCCTCATGGGGAAATCCTAAACTCTGTAACTGTTTTAAAGTCACCACCGGCCTCATGGGGAAATCCCTAAACTCTGTAACTGTTTTAAAGTCACCACCGGCATCATGGGGAAATCCCTAAACTCTGTAACTGTTTTAAAGTCTCCACCGGCCTCATGGGGAAATCCCTATACTCTGTAACTGTTTTAAAGTCTCCACCGGCCTCATGGGGAAATCCCTAAACTCTGTAACTGTTTTAAAGTCACCACCAGCCTCATGGGGAAATCCCTAAACTCTGTAACTGTTTTAAAGTCACCACCGGCCACATGGGGAAATCCCTAAACTCTGTAACTGTTTTAAAGTCTCCACCGGCCACATGGGGAAATCCCTAAACTCTGTAACTGTTTTAAAGTCTCCACCGGCCACATGGGGAAATCCCTAAACTCTGTAACTGTTTTAAAGTCACCACCGGCCTCATGGGGAAATCCCTAAACTCTGTAACTGTTTTAAAGTCACCACCGCCTCATGGGGAAATCCCTAAACTCTGTTACTGTTTTAAAGTCTCCACCGGCCTCATGGGGAAATCCCTAAACTCTGTAACTGTTTTAAAGTCACCACCAGCCTCATGGGGAAATCCCTAAACTCTGTAACTGTTTTAAAGTCTCCACCGGCCTCATGGGGAAATCCCTAAACTCTGTAACTGTTTTAAAGTCACCACCAGCCTCATGGGGAAATCCCTAAACTCTGTAACTGTTTTAAAGTCTCCACCGGCCTCATGGGGAAATCCCTAAACTCTGTAACGGTTTTAAAGTCACCACTGGCCTCATGGGGAAATCCCTAAACTCTGTAACTGTTTTAAAGTCACCACCGGCCACATGGGGAAATCCCTAAACTCTGTAACTGTTTTAAAGTCTCCACCGGCCACATGGGGAAATCCCTAAACTGTTTTAAAGTCACCACCGGCCTCATGGGGAAATCCCTAAACTCTGTAACTGTTTTAAAGTCTCCACCGGCCTCATGGGGAAATCCCTAAACTCTGTAACTGTTTTAAAGTCACCACCGGCCTCATGGGGAAATCCCTAAACTCTGTAACTGTTTTAAAGTCACCACTGGCCTCATGGGGAAATCCCTGAATGGTTTTCTTCCTCCACGGCAACTGAGTTTGGAAGGACGCCTGTATTTTTGAAGTGACTGGATGTATTGATAAGTCATCCAAAGTGTAATTAATAGCTTCACGATGCTCAAAGGGATATTCAATGTCTGCTTTATTTTGACCCATCTACCAATAGGTGCCCTTCTTTGCGTGTCATAGAAAAACCTCCCTGGTGTTTGTGGTTGAATTTGTGTTTGAAATTTCCTGCTCGCATGAAGGACCTTACAGATAATTGTATGTGTAGGGTACAGAGATGATGTAGTCATAAAAAATAATTTTAAACACTATTATTGCACACAGAGTAAGTCCATGCAACTTATTATATGACTTGTTAAGCACATTTTTACTCCTGAACTTATTTAGGCTTGCCATAACAACGGCGTTGAATTCTTATTGACTGAAGATATTTCAGCCTTTTATTTTTAATACATTTGTAAGAATAAAAAAAATGTAGTCCACTTTGACATAATGGGGTATTGTGTGTAGGCCAGTGACAAAAACATCTACATTTAATTCATTTTATTTTCAGGCTGTAACACAACAAAATGTGGAAAAAGTAAAGGGGTGTGAATACTTTCAGAAGACACTGTATAAGCCTGGGTGTCATGTCTACTCCCGCTCCCCCTCTCCAGCGCTCGACTCCACCAGTTTACTAAACACTGGCTCTGGCAATCATTACTACGCACACCTGGAACCATCGTTACACGCACCTTTGCCTCATCATGAGACACACCTGGACTCCATCACTTCACTGATTACCTCCCCTATATCTGACACTCCCTTGGTTCCATTCCCCAGGCACTATTGGTTATGTGTTTCATGTCCGGACGCTACTCTTGTTCTGTATCGTTCCATGTTTCTTATATTATTAAACTCACCCCAAGCTTCTCGACTCCCAGGGTCTCTGTTAAGGAATACTACCTTGACAAATGGAAGCAGCATGAAATCAGGACATCTCCCAGATGGTCAACAAACAGGGATACCTACTTTGTCAGCACCATGACCAGCTGGCACAACTGGGGATGGCTATGGAGGAGGTCCTTGGCATTCTTCAATGTCTCGAACATACCCGATTAGCGTTGCCTTCAACTAGTGGAGGATACTCTACCACAGGTCGAGCCAGCACACCAGTCCATTCAGCAGTCTGCCCAGGTCAGCGATGCCCGTTTGTCTCTCCCGGACAAATATGATGGAACCCCATCTATATGCTGTAGTTTCCTACTCCAGTGCTCCCTCTATTTTGTGCATCAGATGGGAGCTCCCACCACCAAGAGGTCCAAGGTTTCCACGGTTATTTCTCTGCTAACTGGGTGGGTGTTGGAGTGGGCTACGGCCGTCTGGGAGAGAGGAGAGGAGGAGCTGGCTTCATAAGAGGGGTCCATGGCTCTGTTCTGTCTTTGATCATCCACCGGAGGGCAGAGGGGGGAGGGGGTGAGAGCCTACTCCAACTACGGTAGGATGATCAGACCACTGCCGAGTATGCGCTCATATTCCGGACAGTAGCCACATCAAGCGGCTGGAATGAGCCGGTGCTCCATATGCTATTCAGAAGAGGACTACGCGAGAAGGTCCAGACAGAACTGGCATTTGGAGATGACAACCACTCTTTGGACGCACTCATCGCAATGGCCATCCATCTAGATAACCTACTTCAGGAGCGTCGGTACCCTTATCGCTTCTATACTTCCCTCAGTGACCACTCTGTATCAGAGCCTGAACCCATGGAGGAAGGTGTCACACACCTCCCTGCGACTGAGCGATGCAGACGGTAACAGCTGGGGCTCTGTCCCTATTGTGGTCAAGGTTGGCACCAGCTTCAGCAGTGTCCAGTATGTCCCAACTTGGTATCCACAAGAGCAGAGGAACGGCCACGTGATCTTCCACCTTCTGGGGCCGGTGTGAGTATCTCATAATTTTCTGACAACCCCTTTTTAGTGTCGCTCACACTAGCTGGCAATCCTTCATGTACTGTTTCTACAGCGCTAGTGGATTCAGGGGCCGTGGAGAACTTTATTGACCATACCCTTGCCTCCTCTCTGAACATCACCTCATACCCGCTCTCCTCTCTGTTTCCGGTTCAAGCCCTTGGGAACCGGCCACTAGGATCCGGAACCATCACACACATCACCACACCACTCACCGTCACCGTGGAGTCTTTTCATCAGGAAAACATTAATTTGTTCATCATTAGTGCACCAGCACACAAGATCATCCTTGGCCTCCCATGGCTCCAATGCCATAACCCCACCATCTCATGGTCGAGGATGAGAATCATGGACTGGGCACCCGAATGCTGGAGGACCTGCTTTCCCGTCCCCTCTCGAGTCGTAGCCCCTGTGGTCTGGGACATAGATGTGGATATTCGTCAGGCTCTGGAGAGGGAAATCGGACCCACTACCTGTCCTCCTGAGCACATCTACGTTCCCACGGGATAAGGGATCGGCTGCTGATCTGGGTGCACACAGCTGTCGTCGCGGAACATCCAGGGATCCAGGGAAAGGTGACCGGAAACATGACCGAATACAAACAGTGTAGCTATTCCCTCCGTAAGGCAATCAAACAAGCTAAGCATCAGTATAGAGACAAAGTAGAGTCGCAATTCAACGGCTCAGTAATGAGAGGTATGTGGCAGGGTCTACAGTCAATCACGGACTACAAAAAGAAAACCAGCCCGGATGTCTTGCTCCCAGACAAACTAAACAACTTCTTTGCTCGCTTTGAGGACAATACAGTGCCACCGACACGGCCCGCTACCAAAACCTGCGGCCTCTTCTTCACCACAGCCAAAGTGAGTAAAACATTTAAACGTGTTAACCCTCGCAAGGTTGCCGGCCCGGACGGCATCCCTAGCCGCGTTCTCAGAGCATGAACAGACCAGCTGGCTGGTGTGTTTACGGACATATTCAATCAATCCCTATCCCAGTCTGCTGTTTCCACATGCTTCAAGAGGGCCACCATTGTTCCTGTTCCCAAGAAAGCTAAGGTAACTGAGCTAAACGACTATCGCCCCGTAGCATTCACTTCCGTCATCATGAAGTGCTTTGAGAGACTAGTCAAGGATCATATCACCTCCACCCTACCTGATACCCTAGACCCACTCCAATTTGCTTACTGGCCCAATAGGTCCACAGACGACGCAATCGCAATCACAGTGCACACTGCCCTAACCCATCTGGACAAGAGGAATACCTATGTAAGAATGATGTTCATCGACTACAGCTCAGAATTTAACACCATAGTACCCTCCAAACTCGTCATCAAGCTCGAGATCCTGGGTCTTGACCCCGCCCTGTGCAACTGGGTCCTGGACTTTCTGACGGGCCGCCCCAAAGTGGTGAGGAAACAACATCTCCACCCCGCTGATCCTCAACACTGAGGCCCCAAAAGGGTGTGTTCTCAGCCCTCTCCTGTACTCCCTGTTCACTCATGACTGCGTGGCCATGCACGCCTCCAACTCAATCATCAGTTTTCAGAAGACACTACAGTGGTAGGCTTGATTACCAACAATGACAAGACGGCCTACAGGGAGGAGATGAGGGCCCTCAGAGTGTGGTGTCAGGAAAATAACCTCACATTCAACATCAACAAAACAAAGGAGATGATCGTGGACTTCAGGAAACAGCAGAGGGAGCACCCCCCTATCCACATCGACGGGACAGTAGTGGAGAAGGTGGAAAGTTTTAAGTTCCAATTCACATCATGGTATGGGGAACCTTCATGGAGAAGCTCGGGGTCACGGTCTAATGGGGAGGGGGAGGGGATGAACCAGGAGCTGGGCAGGTTCCTGAATAGCCACCCGATTCCTTCCCTGTGTGGAGTGTGCCCAGAATTTGTTACATCACTCCTCCACTGGGCTGATTTTCTTCCAGTGTGTTATGGGTTATCAGCCAGCCCTTGTTCTGTGGACGCAGGGCCAGACCGAAGATCCTGCAGTGGATGAGTTGTTCAGGCATGCAGAAGTGTGGAGCGATGCCCAGGTAAGACTCCAGCACGTCATCCACCGTCAGAAGGAGCAGGCGGATCGCCACCACAGGGAGGTCGTGTTGATCCATCGTGTTGATCACGTCTTTCACTCCACCTCATACAGGAACCTCTCACTCCACCTGCCCTGCAAGAAGCTGAGCCCCCAGTTTGTGGGGCCTTTCAAGGTTCTCCGAAGGGTCAACATGGTGATGTATAGATTACAGCTCCACAGTAACTACTGTATCATACCTTCCTTTCATGTCTCCCTTCTCAGGCTGGTTGTTCCTGGTCCCCTGCTTAACGTCTTATGGGCAGGTGGGACGGTAGCATCCCACTTGGCCAACATCCGGTGAAATTGCAGAGTGCGAAATTCAAACTACAGAAATATCAATATTCAACTTTCATAAAATCACAAGTGTAATACATCGAAACAAAGCTTAACTTCTTGTTAATACAGCCACTGTCAGATTTCAAAAAGGCTTTACGGCGAAACACACCATGCGATTATCAGAGGACAGCGCCCCGCATACAAACACATCATTTTTCAACCAGGCAGGTGCGACACAAAAGTCAGAAATAACGATATAATAAATGCCTTACCTTTGAAGATCTTCTTCTTTTTGCAATCCCAAATGTCTCAATGACACAGTGAATGGTAATTTTGTTCGATAAATTCCTTCTTTATATCCCCAAAATGTACATTTATTTGGTGCGTTTGATTTAGAAATACACCGGTTCCAACTCGCCCAACCTGACTACATAGTATCTAATAAGTTACTTGGTCCAAACATTTTAAACAACGTTCCTAATCCAACCTCCGGTATCCTAATACGTAAATAATCAATCAAATTTAAGACGGGATAATCTGTTTCCAATACCGAAGAAAAATAACACGGAGCGCGCTCCTGTTCACGCGCACCAAAATACTCGAGTCCGTCAGAGTGACACGTACAAAGAACAGCACTACTACTTCATTTCTCAAAAGAAAAACATTGACCAATTTCTAAAGACTGTTGACATCTAGTGGAAGACATAGGAACTGCAGTCTGGGCTCTAATAAATCAGGGTTCCCACAGAAAATCACTGGAAAACACAATGACCTCCCAAAAACAATTCCCTGGATGGATTGTGCTCGGGGTTTCGCCCGCCAAATCAGTTCTGTTATACGCACAGACATTATTCTAACAGTTTTAGAAACATCAGAGGGTTTCTATCCAAATCTACTAGTTATATGCATATCCTAGCTTCTGGGCCTGAGTAACAGGCAGTTTACTTTGGGCACGCTTTTCATCCGGACGTGAAAATACTGCCCCCTACCCAAGAGAGGTTATGGTTGTCCCCCACGACCCCCATCTGCCTCCCCTGGACGTCGAGGGAGGTATCACCTATGCCGTCATATCCCTACTGGACTTCCGGTTTTAGGAGCGGTGTTGGGTTCCAGTGGAGGACATTCTGGATCCCAACATCATCTGTGATTTCCACCTTCACCGTCCGGACCGGCCCTCCTCTCCCTCGAGGCCGTTCCCCCTGGCCGGTATCGTCCTGCGGCTGGAGCTGCATGTCAGGAGGGGGCACTGTCATGTCTACTCCCGCTCCCCCTCTCCAGCTCTCGACGTCGCTGGTTTACTAATCACTGGCTCTGACAAACGTTATTACGCACATCTGGCACCATCGTTACGCAAACCTGTGCCTCATCATGAGACACACCTGGACTCCATCACTTCACTGATTACCTCCCCTATATCTGTCACTCCCTTGGTTTCATTCCCCAGGCAGTATTGGTTATGTCTTTAATGTCCCGACGCTACTCTTTTGTATCGTTCCATGTTTCTTGTATTATTAAACTCACCCCATGCACCTGCGTCTCAACTCCCAGCGTTACACTAGGATATCAGCCATTCAAAATTGGCCTTAGTGGGAGTGACCATGAGTAAAGATTTTGCCATCAGGCTTTGTCTTTTGCTAACCTTTGTTAACCTCTAAACAGGGACTAAAATGGCCTCTTTCAACCAGATTATCTCAAAAATGGTTTGTGATACAAATGTAAAAAGAATTTCAAACATCCTTCCACCCAATGAAGTTTCTATCTGAGAATTGCCAGAATCTGAGGTACCAAAAATATTTTCAGCTCCCACTGGCGTGGAATCGGCCCTATAGGCTATGGATCATTTGATTGAGACCACACCCAGTGGAGAATCAATGAGTGGTGGCATCGGTAATATTTTGAGAAATAACAAGCAACTTATTCTAAAACACTGAGAAATATTGATATGGTATTGATTTCAAATTAAATTAAAGACATAGCAGTCCCCCCCCCCCAGACTGAAATTGAAAAAGCATGACCCGGTTCTGTAAATTCTGAAAGGTCCCCTAGTAGTGATTTCATACATAGCCATGAATCATAACCCAGAGGGTTAATTGTAATTCCGTAAATATGTATTGTAGTCAATGTTCTTTCGTGTCCATATCCTTTTACAACCTTTAACAAAACATACCTCTGGGTCTTTTTCTGAAGTATGTATCACCAGCCAAGGCTTAAGCAATTACTTGAACAAAAAAGTCAAATGTTAGATTAAAAAAATGTGTCAGTGATGAGTTTGGTCCTAAAGAAGCAAAGGCCTCATCTGTAATGGTAGTGGCAGTGGTGTGGCATTTGGATGGCTTCGGCTTCCTGAGAGAGGTGGGGGGTGAGGTGGGGGGGATGGGGCACAGCATCCGCACAGCATTACAATTTTAGTGTTGGCTTCGCTGAGAAAAATGTATGCAAAACTATTCATGTGCTGCTGCGGTGAGCACTGCTGCTGAGATACACAGAGAGTGAGAGAGGCCCAGGCACTCACTCACAGATGCATCAGTCTGTGATACTAGATCAAGGTGCTTACACGCAAAGTCAATTG